>NW_025751865.1:0-14072 GCF_021184085.1 Oncorhynchus gorbuscha | reverse complement strand
CTCTCTGTCTTTCCCTCTCCATCCTCTCTCTGTCTTCTTCCTCCTCCATCCTCTCTGTCTTTCCCTCCTCCATCCTCCTGTCTTTCCCTCCTCCATCCTCTGTCTTTCCTCCTCCATCCCTCTCTGTCTTCTCCATCCTCCATCCTCTGTCTTTCCCTCCTCCATCCCTGTCTCTGTTTCCTCCATCCTCTGTCTTTCCCTCCATCCCCTCTGTCTTTCCCCTCCTCCATCCTCTGTGTCCCTTTCCCCTCTCTCCATCCTCTCTGTCTTTCCCTCCTCCATCCTCTGTCTGTCTTCCTCCATCCTCTTTCCTCCATCCTCTGTCTTTCCTCCTCCATCCTTCTGTCTTTCCCTCCTCCATCTCTCTGTCCCTCCTCCATCCTCTGTCTTTCCTCCATCCTCTCTGTCTTTCCCTCCTCCATCCTCTGTCTTTCCTCTCCATCCCTCCTCTGTCTTTCCCTCCTCCATCCTCTGTGCCTTTCCTCCATCCTCTGTCTTTCCCTCCTCCATCCTCTGTCTTTCCCTCTCTCCTCCATCCCTCTGTCTTTCCCTCCTCCATCCTCTGTCTTTCCCTCCTCCATCCTCTGTCTTTCCCTCCTCCATCCTCTCTGTCTTTCCCTCCTCCATCCTCTCTGTCTTTCCCTCCTCCATCCTCTGTCTTTCCCTCCTCCATCCTCTGTCTTTCCCTCCTCCATCCTCTGTCTTTCCCTCCTCCATCCCTCTCACTCCCTCCTCCATCCTCTGTCCCTCCATCCCTTTCCTCCTCCATCCCCTCTGTCTTTCCTCCTCCATCCCTCTCTGTCTTTCCCTCCTCCATCCCTCTCTGTCTTTCCTCCTCCATCCTCTGTCTTTCCCTTCCCTCTAGATGCATCCTCAGTCTCCAGTTCCCAGTCTCTCCATCCTCTAGATCAGTTCCCTCCTCCATCCTCCAGTCTCTCCCTCCTTCCTTCCTCTGTCTTTCCCTCCTCCATCCCTCTCTCCCTTTCTCTCCTCCATCCTCTGTCTTTCCCTCCTCCATCCCTCCAGTCTAACTCCTCCTTCCTCTCTGATGCAGTTACTCCATCCTCTCACTTCCCTCTCCATCCTTCCTCTAGATGCAGTTCCCTCCTCCATCCCCTCTGTCTCTCCCTCCTTCCTTCCTCTAGATCTTTCCCTCCTCCATCCTCCAGTCACTTTCAGTCTCTCCTCCTTCCTCTCACAGTTACCCCCTTCCATCCAGTCTAACACCAGTCTCTCCTCCATCCTCTAGATGTCAGTTACCCTCCTCCAGTCCTCTCACTTTCCCTCCTTCCTCTAGATGCAGTTACCCCCAGTGCTCCAGTCTAACACC
Source organism: Oncorhynchus gorbuscha (assembly GCF_021184085.1). Taxonomy (NCBI): domain Eukaryota; kingdom Metazoa; phylum Chordata; class Actinopteri; order Salmoniformes; family Salmonidae; genus Oncorhynchus; species Oncorhynchus gorbuscha. Next base: position 12,742 of record NW_025751865.1, on the reverse strand, counting down.
AGTCTCTCTCCTTCCTTCCTCTAGATGCAGTTACCCCCCAGTGCTCCAGTCTAACACCAGTCTCTCTCCTTCCTTCCTCTAGATGCAGTTACCCCCAGTGCTCCAGTCTAACACCAGTCTCTCTCCTTCCTTCCTCTAGATGCAGTTACCCCCAGTGCTCCAGTCTAACACCAGTCTCTCCTCCTTCCTTCCTCTAGATAACACCAGCAGTTACCCCCAGTGCTCCAGTCTAACACCAGTCTCTCTCTCTCCTTCCTCCTAGATGCAGTTACCCCAGTGCTCCAGTCTAACACCAGTCTCTCTCTCCTTCCTCTAGATGCAGTTACCCCCAGTGCTCCAGTCTAACACCAGTCTCTCTCTCCTTCCTTCCTCTAGATGCAGTTACCCCCAGTGCTCCAGTCTAACACCAGTCTCTCTCCTCCTCCTTCCTCTAGATGCAGTTACCCCCAGTGCTCCAGTCTAACACCAGTCTCTCTCCTTCCTTCCTCTAGATGCAGTTACCCCAGTGCTCCAGTCTAACACCAGTCTCTCTCCTTCCTTCCTCTAGATGCAGTTACCCCCAGTGCTCCAGTCTAACACCAGTCTCTCTCCTTCCTTCCTCTAGATGCAGTTACCCCCAGTGCTCCAGTCTAACACCAGTCTCTCTCCTTCCTTCCTCTAGATGCAGTTACCCCCAGTGCTCCAGTCTAACACCAGTCTCTCTCTCCTTCCTTCCTCTAGATGCAGTTACCCCCAGTGCTCCAGTCTAACACCAGTCTCTCCTTCCTTCCTCTAGATGCAGTTACCCCCAGTGCTCCAGTCTAACACCAGTCTCTCTCTCTCCTTCCTCTAGATGCAGTTACCCCCAGTGCTCCAGTCTAACACCAGTCTCTCCTTCCTTCCTCTAGATGCAGTTACCCCAGTGCTCCAGTCTAACACCAGTCTCTCTCCTTCCTTCCTCTAGATGCAGTTACCCCCAGTGCTCCAGTCTAACACCAGTCTCTCTCCTTCTTCAGTTACTGCTCCAGTCTAACACCAGTCTCTCTCCTTCCTTCTCTAGATGCAGTTACCCCCAGTGCTCCAGTCTAACACCAGTCTCTCTCCTTCCTTCCTCTAGATGCAGTTACCCCCAGTGCTCCAGTCTAACACCAGTCTCTCTCCTTCCTTCCTCTAGATGCAGTTACCCCCAGTGCTCCAGTCTAACACCAGTCTCTCTCCTTCCTCTAGATGCAGTTACCCCCAGTGCTCCAGTCTAACACCAGTCTCTCTCTCTCCTTCCTCTAGATGCAGTTACCCCCAGTGCTCCAGTCTAACACCAGTCTCTCTCCTTCCTTCCTCTAGATGCAGTTACCCCCAGTGCTCCAGTCTAACACCAGTCTCTCTCTCTCCTTCCTCTAGATGCAGTTACCCCCAGTGCTCCAGTCTAACACCAGTCTCTCTCTTCCTTCCTCTAGATGCAGTTACCCCCAGTGCTCCAGTCTAACACCAGTCTCTCTCCTTCCTTCCTCTAGATGCAGTTACCCCCAGTGCTCCAGTCTAACACCAGTCTCTCTCTCTCCTTCCTCTAGATGCAGTTACCCCCAGTGCTCCAGTCTAACACCAGTCTCTCTCCTTCCTTCCTCTAGATGCAGTTACCCCCAGTGCTCCAGTCTAACACCAGTCTCTCTCCTTCCTTCCTCTAGATGCAGTTACCCCCAGTGCTCCAGTCTAACACCAGTCTCTCTCCTTCCTCTAGATGCAGTTACCCCCAGTGCTCCAGTCTAACACCAGTCTCTCTCTCTCCTTCCTCTAGATGCAGTTACCCCCAGTGCTCCAGTCTAACACCAGTCTCTCTCTCTCCTTCCTCTAGATGCAGTTACCCCCAGTGCTCCAGTCTAACACCAGTCTCTCTCCTTCCTTCCTCTAGATGCAGTTACCCCCAGTGCTCCAGTCTAACACCAGTCTCTCTCTCCTTCCTTCCTCTAGATGCAGTTACCCCCAGTGCTCCAGTCTAACACCAGTCTCTCTCCTCCTTCCTCTAGATGCAGTTACCCCCAGTGCTCCAGTCTAACACCAGTCTCTCTCTCTCCTTCCTCTAGATGCAGTTACCCCCAGTGCTCCAGTCTAACACCAGTCTCTCTCCTTCCTTCCTCTAGATGCAGTTACCCCAGTGCTCCAGTCTAACACCAGTCTCTCTCTCCTTCCTTCCTCTAGATGCAGTTACCCCCAGTGCTCCAGTCTAACACCAGTCTCTCGCCTTCCTCTAGATGCAGTTACCCCCAGTGCTCCAGTCTAACACCAGTCTCTCTCCTTCCTTCCTCTAGATGCAGTTACCCCCAGTGCTCCAGTCTAACACCAGTCTCTCTCTCTCCTTCCTCTAGATGCAGTTACCCCCAGTGCGTCTCTCAGAGCTCCACAGTGATCTGAAGATCCAGGAGAAAGATGAACTACAGTGGAAGAAGTCTAAGGCAGAAGGGATGGATGAGAATGGAGAGAGAGAGCTCCAAGCTAACGACGTGGCTTCAACGGTGAGAGAGGGGGGGCTCCAGTCTACGACGTGGCTTCAACGGTGAGAGGGGAGAGGGGGAGGCCAAGCTACGACGTGGCTTCAACGGTGAGAGAGGAGGGGGTGGGAGGCCAAGCTACTGACATGGCTTCAACGGTGAGAGAGGGGGGGCCAGGACGTGGCTTCAACGGTGAGAGGGGGGATCCAAGTCTACGACGTGGCTTCAACGGTGAGAGGGGGGGGGGAGGCCAAGCTACGACGTGTCTTCAACGGTGAGAGAGGAGGGGGAGGCCGAGCTACGACGTGGCTTCAACGGTGAGAGAGGAGGGGGGGGGGCCAAGCTGCGACGTGGCTTCAACGGTGAGAGAGGAGGGGGGAGGCCAAGCTACGACGTGGCTTCAACGGTGAGAGGGGGGGCAAGCTACGACGTGGCTTCAACGGTGAGAGAGGGGGCCAAGCTACGACGTGGCTTTCCTTCCTTGGTGAGAGGGGGGGGTGGCCAAGCTACGACGTGGCTTCAACGGTGAGAGGGGGGCAAGCTACGACGTGGCTTCGAGGGGGAGGGGGGCCAAGCTACGACGTGGCTTCAACGGTGAGAGAGGAGGGGGGGGAGGCCAAGCTACGACGTGGCTTCAACGGTGAGAGAGGAGGGGGGGGAGGCCAAGCTACGACGTGGCTTCAACGGTGAGAGGGGGGATCCAAGCTACGACGTGGCTTCAACGGTGAGAGGGGGTGGGGGAGGCCAAGCTACGACGTGTCTTCAACGGTGAGAGAGGAGGGGGGGCCGAGCTACGACGTGGCTTCAACGGTGAGAGGGGGGGGGGGCCAAGCTACGACGTGGCTTCAACGGTGAGAGAGGAGGGGGGGCCAAGCTACGACGTGGCTTCAACGGTGAGAGAGGAGGGGGCAAGCTACGACGTGGCTTCAACGGTGAGAGGGTGAGAGGGGGGGCCAAGCTACGACGTGGCTTCACGGTGAGAGGGGAGAGGGGGCCAAGCTACGACGTGGCTTCGACGGTGAGAGAGGGAGGGGGAGGGGGGTGGCTACGACGTGGCTTCAACGGTGAGGGGGGGGCAAGCTACGACGTGGCTTCAACGGTGAGAGAGGGGGGCCAAGCTACGACGTGGCTTCGACGGTGAGAGGGTGAGAGGGGGGCCAAGCTACGACGTGGCTTCGACGGTGAGAGGGTGAGAGGGGGGGGCAAGCTACGACGTGGCTTCACGGTGAGAGAGGGAGGGGGAGGGGGCAAGCTACGACGTGGCTTCAACGGTGAGAGAGGAGGGGGCGAGGGGAGGCCAAGCTACGACGTGGCTTCAACGGTGAGAGAGGGGGGGGACCAAGCTACGACGTGGCTTCAACGGTGAGAGGGTGAGAGGGGGGGACCAAGCTACGACGTGGCTTCAACGGTGAGAGAGGGATGGAGAGGGTGGGTGGAGAGAGAGAACAGTCTACCAATGCAGCTTCTATGGTGAGAGAGAGGGATGGGGGGGAGACTAGAAGGGTTTTAAATAACTACTTAAACTCCCTACCTGACTGATGGAGCGAGAGAGAAGGACAAGGAGGGAGGAGTGGTGTAAATAACACTACTTAAACTACCTACCTGACTGATAGAGCTTTATAAACAGTAGGTTTTCTAGAGAGACAGAGCTGCTTTATAAACAGTTGGTTTTCTAGAGAGAGACAGAGCTGCTTTATAAACAGTTGGTTTTCTAGAGAGAGACAGAGCTGCTTTATAAACAGTTGGTTTTCTAGAGAGAGACAGAGCTGCTTTATAAACAGTTGGTTTTCTAGAGAGAGACAGAGCTGCTTTATAAACAGTTGGTTTTCTAGAGAGAGACAGAGCTGCTTTATAAACAGTTGGTTTTCTAGAGAGAGACAGAGCTGCTTTATAAACAGTTGGTTTTCTAGAGAGAGACAGAGCTGCTTTATAAACAGTTGGTTTTCTAGAGAGACAGAGCTGCTTTATAAACAGTTGGTTTTCTAGAGAGAGACAGAGCTGCTTTATAAACAGTTGGTTTTCTAGAGAGAGACAGCTGCTTTATAAACAGTTGGTTTTCTAGAGAGACACAGCTGCTTTATAAACAGTTGGTTTTGGGGAAGGGGTGTGGCTTGTTATAATGTGGTGGGGGTGTGAAGGCCTTGGAAGGGGTGTGGCTTGTTATAATGTGGTGGGGGTGTGGCTTGTTATAATGTGGTGGGGGTGTGGCTTGTTATAATGTGGTGGGGGTGTGAAGGCCTTGGAAGGGGTGTGGCTTGTTATAATGTGGTGGGGGTGTGGCTTGTTATAATGTGGTGGGGGTGTGAAGGGCCTTTGGGGAAGTTGTTAATAAGAACTAAGAACAGCCCTTAGCCGTGGTATATTCTCCATCTACCACACCCCCCTCGAGCCTTATTGCTTAAATATTAAATATGTTTTTATAACTAAACCAAGATGGACCACAGCCTGTCATTTCCAATGGGGGGGGGATTAATCATAGTGGGCAGAGCCAAGCACGAGCTAGCGAGATCCTATTGGCTCTTTCTAGCATGTATTTGCATATTTGTGTTAGGGAACACCTACTCTGAAGTGCATGTGTGCAATAACTAAATCCAACCCTTAATTAACTTCTTTATAAACAACTATTTTACTTTAAAAAAAACCTTTAACAATGGATGAAGTCTACAAAACTTAGTCCACTCTGTTCATAACAGATTGTCATTTTGGGGAACAGAGAACTGTATCGAGATCAAATGTTTAATCGTCGAGAAAATGAGCAGAACGTCGGCCAAAATCCTCCCATCTCCACCTTCCCCCACCGCCGGCCACTGGGCTTCCTCTCATCACCATATTTGGTAGTGAGTGGAAACGCCAAGCGGATGCCATTTTGTGTCTCCCCTCCACCCCAGTGATCCTGGCTAAGTATGGGATAGTATGGTTAACTGGCGTCCATTTTGTGTCTCCCCTCCACCCCAGTGATCCTGGCTAAGTATGGGATAGTATGGTTAACTGGCGTCCATTTTGTGTCTCCCCTCCACCCCAGTGATCCTGGCTAAGTATGGGATAGTATGGTTAACTGGCGTCCATTTTGTGTCTCCCCTCCACCCCAGTGATCCTGGCTAAGTATGGGATAGTATGGTTAACTGGCGTCCATTTTGTGTCTCCCCTCCATCCCAGTGATCCTGGCTAAGTATGGGATAGTATGGTTAACTGGCGTCCATTTTGTGTCTCCCCTCCACCCCAGTGATCCTGGCTAAGTATGGGATAGTATGGTTAACTGGCGTCCATTTTGTGTCTCCCCTCCACCCCAGTGATCCTGGCTAAGTATGGGATAGTATCGTTAACTGGTGTCCATTTTGTGTCTCCCCTCCACCCCAGTGATCCTGGCTAAGTATGGGATAGTATGGTTAACTGGCGTCCATTTTGTGTCTCCCCTCCACCCCAGTGATCCTGGCTAAGTATGGGATAGTATGGTTAACTGGCGTCCATTTTGTGTCTCCCCTCCACCCCAGTGATCCTGGCTAAGTATGGGATAGTATGGTTAACTGGCGTCCATTTTGTGTCTCCCCTCCACCCCAGTGATCCTGGCTAAGTATGGGATGGATGGGAAGAAGGACACCAGACCTCTGGAATCTAACAACCTGAAGGACCATGACATCAGAGAAGGAGACATGTTTGATGACCCCAGACTGGACAAACTGTGGAATAAGGTGAGATGGTGATCAGAAATATGGTAATAACTCCCACCAGGCCACGCCTCCACCAGATTAGTGGGAAGTAGTGAAGGAGTGAACACTTCAGGAGAAAGGTGATATGATTGGGACGCACGGCCAGTTTCAGTATAACGGCGTCCATTTTGGGGATGAGCGTGCTCAGTTTCTCTCCCTCTTTGGCTTTCACCCCAGTTTACAACCCAAGAAGCCATTTTGGGGCGACTTGTCCTCAGTTTCTCTTCCTCTATGGATTTCACCCCAGTTTACAACCCAAGAAGCCATTTTGGGGCGACTTGTCCTCAGTTTCTCTTCCTCTATGGATTTCACCCCAGTTTACAACCCAAGAAGCCATTTTGGGGCGACTTGTAGCTCAGTTGGTAGAGCATGGCGCTTGTAACGCCAGGGTAGTGGGTTCGATCCCCGGGACCACCCATACGTAGAATGTATGCACACATGACTGTAAGTCGCTTTGGATAAAAGCGTCTGCTAAATGGCATATATTATTATTATTATATTAACAGTGTAATGGAAATGTGTCCCTACAGGCTAAGAGTTCTGGTAAGTTCTCAGAGGAGGAGATGCAGAGTCTGAAGAGGGAGTTTCAACACCACAAGGACAAGATCAGCGAGTATAACATCGTCATGGATACCGTCAGCCGCACGGAGGGTGAGAGGGCTTTTTACGCTCGTTCTCGTTCTTCTCTTTTGTCTGTCGTTCTGCCTCTCTCTACTCTCCTGTCTCCTTTCCTCTCTCTCATTTCCTCTCCTCTTCTCTCCTCTCTCTCCTCTCTTCTCTCTTCTCTCTCTCTCTCTCTCTCTCTCCTTTCCTCTCTCTCTCATTTCCTCTTCTCCTCTCTCCTAGTGATTGTCAGTGTTACCCAGTGATGAAGTGTCACTTGGTTTAGGATGAATTATAATGTAGTTGTTTTTTTGTCTGTCGTTCTGCCTCTCCTCTCTCTCCTCTCCTCCCCTCCTCTCTCTCTCCTCTCCTCCTTCTCACCCATCCCCTCCCCTCCTCCTCTCTCTCTCTCCTCCTCTCTTCTCCTCCCTCTCACCCATCTCTCTCCATCCCTCTCAACCATCTCTCTCCCTCCCTTCCTCCTCCTCTCTCCTCCTCTCTTCTCCTCCCTCTCACCCATCTCTCTCCCTCCCCTCCTCCTCTCCATCCCCTCCTCCTCTCTCTCTCCTCTCCTCCTCTCTTCTCCTCTCTCTCACCCATCTCTCCCTCCCCTCCTCCTCTCTCCTCTCCTCCTCTCCATCCCCTCCCCCTCTATAGAGATCCATAAGAATGTGATCTCTCCATTAGAAGGGGAAGTTAAAGAACATGTCCTGCATCAGAAACACACCGACCTGAAGGACAAGATGAGGTGTGTATTAACGCTGTGTGTGTCTGTGTGTTTTAATGGTTGTGTGTGTGTTTTAATGGTGTGTGTGTGTGTTTGTAGGGATCTGAACCAGGGCTTTGAACGCCTGAGGAAACTCAGCCACGAGGGCTTCAGCGAGGACAGTGGTGAGTGGTACACACACACACACACACACACACACACACACACACACACACACACACACACACACACAGAGTTGCGTGTGACTAGTTGTGATGTCCCCCTCCCTCCTCTCCAGAGTTTAAAGAGCCCAGGGTGATAGAGCTGTGGGAGATGGCACAGAGAGCCAACCTGACTGGGGATGAACTGGACTCGCTCAAGGTGTGTGTGTGTGTGTGTGTGTGTGTGTGTGTGTGTGTGTGTGTGTGTGTGTGTGTGTGTGTGTGTGTGTGTGTGTGTGTGTGTGTGTGTGTGTGTGTGTGTGTTCTTTCCATATCTGCTTTAAAGTGATCACTTTTCACAGTCTGGATCATAATGTTCTGTCCGGTTTGGGTGTGTCTCCCCTGTGTGTGTGTGATCAGGAGGAACTGAAGCACTTTGAGACCAAGGTAGAGAAGCACAGCCACTACCAGGTAACCAATCAATATCAATTATTAATCAATCAGTTTTTTTTCCCTCGTCGATCTATACACAATACCCCATAATGACATCACAATACCCCATAATGACATCACAATACCCCATAATGACATCACAATACCCCATAATGACATCACAATACCCCATAATGACATCACAATACCCCATAATGACATCACAATACCCCATAATGACATCACAATACTCCATAATGACATCACAATACCCCATAATGACATCACAATACCCCATAATGACATCACAATACCCCATAATGACAAAGCAAAAACTGTTTTAATGAAAAAAATATATATATATTATATGACATTTACATAAGTATTCAGACCATTTACTCTTTATTTTACTTTACTTTGTTGAAGCACCTTTGGCAGCGATCACAGCATCGAGTCTTCCTGGGTATGACGATACAAGCTTGGCACACCTGTATTTGGGGAGTTTCTCCCATTCTTCTCTGCAGATCCTCTCAAGCTCTGTCAGGTTGGATGGGGAGCGTCGCTGCACAGCTTTTTTCAGGTCTCTCCAGAGATGTTTGATCGGGTTCAAGTCCGGGCTCTGACTGGGCCTCTCAAGGACATTCATAGACTTGTCCCTAAGCCGCTCCTGCGTTGTCTTAGCGGTGTGCTTAGGGTCGTTGTCCTGTTGGAAGGTGAACCTTCACCCCAATCTGAGGTCATGAGCGCTCTGGAGCCGGTTGTCAAGGATCTCTCTGTACTTTACTCTGTTCATCTTTGCCTCGATCCTGACTAGTCTCCCAGTTCCCTGCCGCTGAAAAACATCCCCACCGTATGATGCTGCCACCTCCATGCGTCACCTTAGGAATGGTGCCACCTCCATGCTTCATCGTAGGGATGGTGCCACCTCCATGCTTCATCGTAGGGATGGTGCCACCTCCATGCTTCACCGTAGGGATGGTGCCACCTCCATGCTTCACCGTAGGGATGGTGCCACCTCCATGCTTCACCGTAGGGATGGTGCCACCTCCATGCTTCACCGTAGGGATGTTGCCAGGTTTCCTACAGACTTGTTTTTCATGGTCTGAGAGTCTTTAGATGCCGTTTGGCTAACTCCAAGCAGCCTGCCATGTTCCTTTTACTGAGGAGTGGCTTCTGTCTGGCCACTCTACCATATAGACCTGGTTGGTGGAGTGCTGCAGACATGGTTGTCCTTCTGAAAGGTTCTCCCATCTCCACAGAGGAACTCTAGAGCTCTGTCAGAGTGACCATCGGGTTCTTGGTCACCAAGGCCCTTCTCCCCCGATTGGTCAGTTTGACTGGGCGGCCAGCTCTAGGAAGAGTCTTGGTGGTTCCAAACTCTATTCCAAACTTCTATTTAAGAATGATGGAGGCCACTGTGTTCTTGGGGACCTTCAATGCTGCAGAAATGTTTTGATACCCTTCCCCAGATCTGTGCCTCCACACAACCCTGTCTCGGGGCTCTACGGACAATTCCTTCGACCTCATGGCTTGGTTTTTACTCTGACATGCACTGTCAACTGTGGGACCTTATATAGACAGGTGTGTGCCTTTCCAAATCATGTCCAATCAATTGAATGTACAAAGGTGGACTCCAATCAAGTTGAAGAAACATCTCAAGGATGATCAATGGAAACAGGATGCATCTGAGCTCAATTTCTAGTGTCATAGCGAAGGGTCTGAATACTTATGTAAATAGGGTTTTACATTTGCAAAAAATTCCTTAAAACCTATTTTCACTTTGTCGTTATAGGGTATTTTGATGTCATTATAGGAAACAGGATGCACCTGAGCTAAATTTAGAGTCTCATAGTGAAGGGTTTGAATAAATAATGTATTTCAGTTTTTTTATTTTGTGTACATTTGCAAAGATTTAGGAATTGTTGTTACTCCATTTTAGAATAAGGATGTAACGTAACAACATGTGGACAAGTCGAGGGGTCTGAATACTTCCTGTCTTTTATTCACCTCCCTTGATGTCCCAAATGGACCCATACGCCCTTAAGGCACTTGGAGATCTGAGAGGGTTTGACAGGTGTAAGCTATATGGGGCTTCCACCAAGCAAGTGCCTAGGGCGTAGGGTCCATTTGGGATAGGACCACTCACTCTCTCTTCCCTCTCCCTCTCTCCCCCCCTGCCTCTCTCCCTCTCCCCCTGCCTCTCCCCTTCTCCCCCCTTCCTCTCTCCTTCCCCCCCTGCCTCTCTCCTTCTCCCCCTGCCTCTCTCCTTCCCCCTGCCTCTCTCCTTCTCCCCCCTGCCTCTCTCCTTCTCCCCCTGCCTCTCTCCTTCTCCCCCTGCCTCTCTCCCTCTCCCCCTGCCTCTCTCCCTCTCCCCCTGCCTCCCCCCCCCCCTCTCTCTCTCTCTCCCCCTGCCTCTCCCCCTGCCTCTCTCCCTCTCCCCCTGCCTCCTTCTCCCCCCTGCCTCTCTCTCTCTCCCCCCTGCCTCTCCCCCCTGCCTCTCTCCCTCTCCCCCTGCCTCCTCACCCCCTCCTCAGGAACAGTTGGAGTTATCCCACCAGAAGCTGAGACATGTAGAAGCTCTAGGAGACAACGACCACATCCTGAGAAACCAGGAGAATACAATAACCTGGCCGAGAAGACCAGGGAGATGGGATACAAGGTAGGAGAGAGAAAATAACCTGGCAGAGAAGACTAGAGACAATAACCTGGCAGAGAAGACCAGGGAGACAATAACCTGGCAGAGAAGACCAGGGAGATGGGATACAGGGTAGGAGGGAGACAACAACCTGGCAGAGAAGACTAGAGATGTCTTGTAACGCCTCTCTCTCTCTTTCTTTCTCTCTCAGATGAAGAAGCACATGCAGGATTTAACCAGCAAGATCTCCCGTAAAGGACTGGACCGTAACGAACTGTAAAGGGTTCCTTGGGGGGTGCTGTGAGAACTGTAAGGGGTTCCTTGGGGGGGGGGGGGGGGGGGTGCTGTAAGAACTGTAAGGGGTTCCTTGGGGGGGGGGGCTGTGAGAACTGTAAGGGGTTCCTTGGGGGGGGGTGCTGTGAGAACTGTAAGGGGTTCCTTGGGGGGGCTGTGAGAACTGTAAGGGGTTCCTTGGGGGGGGTGCTGTGAGAACTGTAAGGGGTTCCTTGGGGGCCCTGGGGGGGGCTGTGAGAACTGTAAGGGGTTCCTTGGGGGGGGGGGTGCTGTGAGAACTGTAAGGGGTTCCTCAGACGAGGCCCTGGGGGGGGGTCCATCCCCTCCCCCATCACAGAAGGCTGTGTGTTTTCAACATCAGGACTCGAAACAACAAATGAAGTCTTGCTTCGTGTTCTTCTTGCCACAGTGATTCAGAGTGTGGCGATGCTGCTGTCATGACAACCCTACGATGAACTGCTAATCTGCCTGTCTATATACACACACACACACACACACACACACACACACACACACACACACACACACACACACACACACACACACTCACTCCCGTCCACATTGCTCTTTTGTAGACTACTTTAAATGAAATCAGTGTTTTTTCCCCGCGTAAATCTAATTTGTGATTATGTTCCATTTTTTTAATGACGAGCCTGCTTCTATCTCAAATGGCACCCTATTCTCTACATAGTGCACTACGTTTGACCAGGGCCCTATGGAAGTAGTGTACTGTGTAGGGAATAGGGTGCCATTTGGGATGGAGAACGTGTCTTTCAGTGCCACTACTTGTTTTGTGTAAATATGTGTATATATACCTATTGTAGGAACATCTGATTATGTCCATGTACCAAATGTCACCCTATTCCCTACATAGTGCACTACTTTTAACCAGAGCCCCATTCGTTTTTGATCAAACACCTAATAACTTTGATCAACAGTTTTATTATGAACCACATATTACCACCATCAAACCCTTCTAGGGAAATAGCTGAGTCGCCATAGTAACACGCAGTATCAGTGGATTTGACGACATCGTCATAGTAACATGCGGTATCAGTGGATTTGACAACATCGCCATAGTAACACGCGGTATCAGTGGATTTGACAACATCGCCATAGTAACACGCAGTATCAGTGGATTTGACGACATCGTCATAGTAACATGCGGTATCAGTGGATTTGACAACATCGCCATAGTAACACGCAGTATCAGTGGATTTGACGACATCGTCATAGTAACATGCGGTATCAGTGGATTTGACAACATCGCCATAGTAACACGCGGTATCAGTGGATTTGACAACATCGCCATAGTAACACGCGGTATCAGTGGATTTGACGACATCGCCATAGTAACACGTGGATTTGACGACATCGCCATAGTAACACCTAGTATCATTGGTATTTCAACAATAGCAGTAGCTTGAAATCAGCGAATCTCAAGAACTCCTCCGTGACCTTTGGCCTAATGGTGAAATCCCTGAGCGGTTTCCATCCTCTCTGGCAACTCGGTTAGGACGGACCTCTGAATCTTTGGTAGTGACTGGGTGTGTTGATATTCAATGTCTGCTTTCAGTTTTTTTTATTCGTCTACCAAAATAGGTGCCCGTCTTTTGCGAGGTTTATTGTAAAACCTCTCCGGTCTTTGTGGTTGAGATTCACCGCTCGATTTGAAGGATTATCTTATTATATTATTATATTATTATTATCTTATTATCTTATTATATTATTATTATCTTATT
>NW_025751864.1:2500-14073 GCF_021184085.1 Oncorhynchus gorbuscha | reverse complement strand
TTACATTTAAGTCATTTAGCAGACGCTCTTATCCAGAGCGACTCTTCTCCGGAAGGTGGGTGATTGACTCCGCTGTCCTGGCGTCGTGAGGGAGTTTGTTCCACCATTGGGGGCCAGAGCAGCGAACAGTTTTGACTGGGCTGAGCGGGAGCTGTACTTCCTCAGTGGTAGGGAGGCGAGCAGGCCAGAGGTGGATGAACGCAGTGCCCTTGTTTGGGTGTAGGGCCTGATCAGAGCCTGGAGGTACTGAGGTGCCGTTCCCTCACAGCTCCGTAGGCAAGCACCATGGTCTTGTAGCGGATGCGAGCTTCAACTGGAAGCCAGTGGAGAGAACGGAGGAGCGGGGTGACGTGAGAGAACTTGGGAAGGTTGAACACCAGACGGGCTGCGGCGTTCTGGATGAGTTGAAGGGGTTTAATGGCACAGGCAGGAGCCCAGCCAACAGCGAGTTGCAGTAATCCAGACGGGAGATGACAAGTGCCTGGATTAGACCTGCGCCGCTTCCTGTGTGAGGCAGGGTCGTACTCTGCGGATGTTGTAGAGCATGAACCTACAGGAACGGGCCACCGCCTTGATGTTAGTTGAGAACGACAGGGTGTTGTCCAGGATCACGCCAAGGTTCTTGGCGCTCTGGGAGGAGGACACAATGGAGTTGTCAACCGTGATGGCGAGATCATGGAACGGGCAGTCCTTCCCCGGGAGGAAGAGCAGCTCCGTCTTGCCGAGGTTCAGCTTGAGGTGGTGATCCGTCATCCACACTGATATGTCTGCCAGACATGCAGAGATGCGATTCGCCACCTGGTCATCAGAAGGGGGAAAGGAGAAGATTAATTGTGTGTCGTCTGCATAGCAATGATAAGAGAGACCATGTGAGGTTATGACAGAGCCAAGTGACTGTATAGCGAGAATAGGAGAGGGCCAAGAACAGAGCCCTGGGGGACACCAGTGGTGAGAGCGCGTGGTGAGAGACAGATTCTCGCCACGCCACCTGGTAGGAGCGACCTGTCAGGTAGACGCAATCCAAGCGTGGGCCGCGCCGAGATGCCCAACTCGGAGAGGGTGGAGAGGAGGATCTGATGGTTCACAGTATCGAAGGCAGCCGATAGATCTAGAAGGATGAGAGCAGAGGAGAGAGAGTTAGCTTTAGCAGTGCGGAGCGCCTCCGTGATACAGAGGAGAGCAGTCTCAGTTGAATGACTAGTCTTGAAACCTGACTGATTTGGATCAAGAAGGTCATTCAGAGAGAGATAGCGGGAGAGCTGGCCAAGGACGGCACGTTCAAGAGTTTTGGAGAGAAAAGAAAGAAGGGATACTGGTCTGTAATTGTTGACATCGGAGGGATCGAAAGTGTAGGTTTTTTCAGAAGGGGTGCAACTCTCGCTCTCTTGAAGACGGAAGGGACGAGCCAACGGTCAGGATGAGTTGATGAGCGAGGTGAGGCAGGTAAGGGAGAAGGTCTCCGGAAATGGTCTGGAGAAGAGAGGAGGGATAGGTCAAGCGGGCAGGTTGTTGGGCGGCCGTCACAAGACGCGAGATTTCATCTGGAGAGAGAGGGGAGAAAGAGGTCAGAGCACAGGGTAGGGCAGTGAGCAGAACTAGCTGGTGTCGTTTGACTTAGCAAACGAGGATCGGATGTCGTCGACCTTCTTTTTCAAAAATGGTTGACAGTCGCTCTCTGCAGAGAGGGGAGGGGGAAGGATTCAGGAGGGAGGAGAAGGTGGCAAAGAGCTTCCTAGGGTTAGGAGGCAGATGCTTGGAATTTAGCGTGGTAGAAAGTGGCTTTAGCAGCAGAGACAGAGGAGGAAATGTGTAGAGAGGGAGGAGTGAAAGGGATGCCAGGTCCGCAGGGAGGGCGAGTTTTCCTCCATTTCCGCTCGGCTGCCCGGAGCCCTGTTCTGTGAGCTCGCTATGAGTCATCGAGCCACGGAGCGGGAGGAGGAGGCTTGAGCCGGCCTGGAGGATAGGGGACATAGAGAGTCAAAGGATGCAGAGAGGGAGGAGAGGAGGGTTGAGGAGGCAGAATCAGAGATAGGTTGGAGAAGGTTTGAGCGGGAGTGGAAGAGATGATAGGATGGAAGAGGAGAGAGTAGCGGGGAGAGAGAGCGAAGGTTGGGACGGCGCGATACCATCCGAGTAGGGCAGTGTGGGGAGGTGCTGGATGAGCGAGAGGGAAAAGGCTACAAGGTAGTGGTCGGAGACTTGGATGGGAAGTCAGAAATGAGGTTAGTGGAAGAACAGCATCTAGTAAAGATGAGGTCGAGCGTATTGCCTGCCTTGTGAGTAGGGGGGAAGGTGAGAGGGTGAGGTCAAAAGAGGAGAGAGGAAAAGAAGGAGGCAGAGAGGAAAGAGTCAAAGGTGACGGGGAGGTTAAAGCCGCCCAGAACTGTGAGAGGTGAGCCGTCCCTCAGGAAAGGAGCTTATCAAGGCATCAAGCTCATTGATGAACTCTCCGAGGGCAACCTGGAGGGCGATAAAATGATAAGGATGTTAAGCTTGAAAGGGCTGGTAACTGTGACAGCATGGAATTCAAAGGAGGCGATAGGACAGATGGGTAAGGGGAGAAAGAGAGAATTGACCACTTGGGAGAGATGAGGATCCCGGTGCCACCACCCCGGGGCTGACCAGAAGCTCTCTGGGTGTGCGAAACACGGGCGGACGAAGAGAGCAGTAGGAGTAGCAGTGTTGTCTGTGGTGATCCATGTTTCCGTCAGTGCCAAGAAGTCGAGGGACTGGAGGGAGGCATAGGCTGAGATGAACTCTGCCTTGTTGACCGCAGAGATTGGCAGTTCCAGAGGCTACCGGAGACCTGAACTCCACGTGGGTCGTGCGCGCTGGGACCACCAGATTAGGTGGCCGCGTCACGCGGTGGAGCGTTTGTATGGTCTGTGCAGGAGAGGAGAGAACAGGGATAAACAGACACATAGTTGACAGGCTACAGAAGAGGCTACGCTAATGCAAAGGAGATTGGAATGACAAGTGGACTACACGTCTCGAGTGTTCAGAAAGTTAAGCTACGTAGCAAGAATCTTATTGACTAAAATGATTAAAATGATACAGTACTGCTGAAGTAGGCTAGCTGGCAGTGGGTGCGTTGTTGACACTACACTAATCAAGTCGTTCCGTTGAGTGTAATAGTTTCTGCAGTGCTGCTATTCGGGGGCTAGCTGGCTAGCTAGTAGTGTTGTTTACGTTACGTTGCGTTAAAAGAACGTTTGGAACAATGTATTGTAACAGCACCTGTTTGGTAGACATAATATGCACACAATGCCTTGCTACTCACCTTCTTTTTTCTTGATCTCCAGTATTTTCCACAACTAGTCACATTTATTCCGCACATCTGACTTCCCCTTTACCTCCTGAGCAACCAGTAAACATTAACTCCGTTTCAAGTTTATTTGTCACTTCCTCTGCATCCATTTTGCTGTCACATGTTACGGCGTTCAGAGTTCACAACCAATTTATTGGTCTGGTTATGATATGCTATAGGTCTGGCCCTATTGGTCGTCTGAATGCGATGCATACACGTGTCATGTAAAGACATGAGGGTTTAGGAAATGTTTCTCCTAAACAAATTTGGGATTTCGGTAACAGAACTTTTAAGCCAGAAGTGGCTCTAACTATATTGCTGGTCACTTGCTGTCATTTTTTTTTTTTTTTTAACAGTCTGAGCCCGGCATGGCACAATCAAATTCCGGTCGTGTCTTAATTATTTAATCAAACAGCGTGTCTTAAAGCATCAGACAAGCTCAGTGCATGTAGATGATTTGATTAAAACACTCAGGATGTGTCCATATATGTGGAAAATAAACGTTTTAAAAATTTTGCCCAATCGATTGGTTTAAAGAACAGAACTCTCGGCCGACCAAGATATATTTTTGTTGTTGTCGGACAGCCCTTGATGATTCAGTGACAGGGCAACACTACCACCGCTTATAGCAGTGATGGTACTTTCTCTTTTTCCTTGTAGAGGAGAATAGAAGAGGCAGTGTATGAAGTCTGGTTGAAGAGTGTGATTGCTGTTGTCTTTGGGGGTGGGATTCTACTAATCACTTAACAGTTTATAATTTTACTTGGCCTTTTCCATCTGTCTCTTGCATTGAACTGATCCTGATGTCCAGCTTCTGGTTTGCCTCTCCTCTCCAGAACTTCTGCAGTCGGGCTGCGCTGGAGGCCCAAGGATCCTGCCTCAATAACAAGTACTCAGAGGGCTACCCAGGCAGGAGGTAAGGCTACTACGTAACAATGACCATACTAGGTTAGCACACCACTGAGAATGCATGCCCAATGCATTGACCATACTAGGTTAGCACACCACTGAGAATGCATGCCCAATGCATTGACCATACTAGGTTAGCACACCACTGAGAATGCATGCCCAATGCATTGCTAGTGTGGCTACTGGAACACGAAGACTTTCTCTGTTTTGTATTGCTGTTTCTACTTATTGAAATGATCAGATTGAAAATGACTGTATCCTGTCCCATCTGGTGCCCTGTTCCCATTTCCCCTCCAACATACTGTACCTAGGCACCTTCTCCTTTTCACCCAATTCCCCAGAACTGTTTTAATCAGAATTAGGATTATAATTCCTGCATTGGCAATTAGGCACAGCAATAGTTATGACGCGTAACAGGAAGTGGGTGAGTTTTTCTAATCAGACAAGTACCGGTAGTTCCTCCTGGTTTCAGTCTGTTTTCTTCTGTTGTGTGATCCAATGAACGTGGCCCTGTTCTCGCTAGGTACTATGGTGGTTTAGTAGATGGTGTTAACCCTCTCCTCTAGGTACTACGGTGGAGCTGAGGTGGTAGACCAGATAGAGTTGTTGTGCCAGAAGAGAGCCCTGGAGGCTTTTGACCTGGACCCTGCCCTGTGGGGGGTGAACGTCCAGCCCTACTCTGGCTCTCCCGCCAACTTCGCTGCCTACACCGCCGTCCTCAACCCTCATGACCGCATCATGGGCCTGGACCTGCCTGACGGTGGACAGTATGTAGCCATCTGCCTCTGCCTCAGTCTCTGTCTATTCAGTTCTCTACCTCAGTCTCTGTCTATTCAGTTCTCTGCCTCTCTCTACCTCTGCCTCTCGTGGTCGGCCTCTTGATTTTTTTTCCCTCACCAATTCACGGACTACCAGCTCTCTACTTTCCTCATTTCACTCTACCTTTTCTTTACTGTCATAATGGACACCATATTTTTAAATGTGTTTAATGTAAGTAACTTACAATAATGGTGCTACACAGTAATCATACCAAGCAGGCTGACTAAATCACTGTAGATAAGA
The DNA here is from genome assembly GCF_021184085.1 of Oncorhynchus gorbuscha. Lineage (NCBI taxonomy): Eukaryota > Metazoa > Chordata > Actinopteri > Salmoniformes > Salmonidae > Oncorhynchus > Oncorhynchus gorbuscha. The sequence continues at coordinate 8,795 of NW_025751864.1, read as the reverse complement.
GCGTCTGCTAAATGTCCTAAAAGTATATTGAATAACACAAATGTTGTTGTTATTGTTGTCCTTCTGCAGTCTGACCCATGGTTACATGTCTGACACCAAGAGGATATCTGCTACCTCCATCTATTTTGAGTCCATGCCCTACAAGCTCAATGTAAGCAGAGCCACACTCTACTCCTTCCCGGTCCCTCTCTCCTCATCTCCTTCTCAAAACCCGTTGGAAGAGAAGGTCTGAGGGGAGGGACTTTCGATTTTTCTCCTCCAATACGGTTTGAGAAGGAGGAGTCAAGGAAAGACCGGTTCGGAGCTTTAACGTAACTGTTTAACCTGGTCCAGTGTCCCTCTGATCGAGACAACTTGCCACCCTCACTTGTCTCCTAGTAGGGAACATTCTTGTCCTCACCTCTCCTCATCTGTAGTGGCAGTAGCTAATACTACTATAAATGCTACTCGTCACTAATGCAATGGGAATTGAATGAAATGGAATGGATTAGAATACAGTAGACAAGTTACAGTAAACAATCTTATCTATCCTACTATATATGGTTAGTGGTCTCTGTTACTGGTCGATATTGGCCAGCGACGTCATTGGTTCTAGTATCTCCTTGAGTCCTTATTGGTTTATCCATTTCTGTAATTTTCCCGATCTCTGTTTGCCTCGCTTTCTCTCTCGCTTTCTCTGTTTGCCTCGCTTTCTCTCTCGCTTTCTCTGTTTGCCTCGCTTTCTCTCTCTCTCTCTCCCCTCTCTCGCTTTCTCTCTCGCTTTCTCTGTTTGCCTCGCTTTCTCTCTCGCTTTCTCTGTTTGCCTCGCTTTCTCTCTCGCTTTCTCTGTTTGCCTCGCTTTCTCTCTCGCTTTCTCTGTTTGCCTCGCTTTCTCTCTCTCTCTCTCCCCTCTCTCGCTTTCTCTCTCTCTCTCCCCTCTCTCGCTTTCTCTCTCTCTCTCTCCTCTCTCGCTTTCACTCTCTCTCTCTCCCTCTCTCGCTTTCACTCTCTCTCTCCTCTCTCGCTTTCACTCTCTCTCTCTCCCCTCTCTCGCTTTCACTCTCTCTCTTCCCTCTCTCGCTTTCACTCTCTCTCTTCCCTCTCTCGCTTTCACTCTCTCTCTCTCCCTCTCTCGCTTTCACTCTCTCTCTCTCCCTCTCTCGCTTTCACTCTCTCTCTCCCTCTCTCGCTTTCCTCTCTCTCTCTCCCTCTCTCGCTTTCACTCTCTCTCTCTCCCTCTCTCGCTTTCACTCTCTCTCTCTCCTCTCTCGCTTTCACTCTCTCTCTCCTCTCTCGCTTTCACTCTCTCTCTCCCTCTCTCGCTTTCACTCTCTCTCTCCCCTCTCTCGCTTTCACTCTCTCTCTCCCTCTCTCGCTTTCACTCTCTCTCTCCCTCTCTCGCTTTCACTCTCTCTCTCCCTCTCTCGCTTTCCTCTCTCTCTCCTCTCTCGCTTTCCTCTCTCTCTCCCCTCTCTCGCTTTCTCTCTCTCTCCTCTCTCGCTTTCTCTCTCTCTCTCTCTCTCTCCCTCTCTCGCTTTCTCTCTCTCTCTCTCTCTCTCTCTCTCTCTCTCTCTCTCGCTTTCTCTCTCTCTCCTCTCTCTCGCTTTCTCTCTCTCTCTCTCTCTCTCTCTCTCCCTCTCTCGCTCTCTCTCGCTTTCTCTCTCTCTCTCCTCTCTCTCTCTCGCTTTCTCTCTCTCTCTCTCCCTCTCTCGCTTTCTCTCTCTCTCTCTCCTCTCTCGCTCTCTCTCTCTCGCTTTCTCTCTCTCTCTCCCTCTCTCGCTTTCTCTCTCTCTCCTCTCTCGCTTTCCTCTCTCTCGCTTTCGCTCTCTCTCTCCCTCTCTCGCTTTCTCTCTCTCTCTCCCTCTCTCGCTTTCTCTCTCTCTCTCTCTCTCTCGCTTTCCTCTCTCGCTCTCTCCTCTCTCTCGCTCTTCTCTCTCTCTCCCTCTCTCGCTTTCTCTCTCTCTCTCTCTCTCTCTCTCTCTCACTCTCTCTCTCCCCTCTCTCGCTTTCACTCTCTCTCTCTCCTCTCTCGCTTTCTCTCTCTCTCTCCCCTCTCTCGCTTTCTCTCTCTCTCTTCTCTCTCTCTCGCTCTCTCTCTCTCTCCCTCTCTCGCTTTCTCTCTCTCCTCTCTCGCTCTCTCTCGCTCTCTCTCTCTCCCTCTCTCGCTTTCTCTCTCTCTCTCCCTCTCTCGCTTTCTCTCTCTCTCTCCCTCTCTCGCTTTCTCTCTCTCTCTCTCTCTCTCGCTCTCTCTCTCTCTCTCTCTCTCTCTCTCTCTCGCTCTCTCTCTCTCTCTCTCGCTCTCTCTCTCTCCTCTCTCGCTTTCTCTCTCTCTCGCTTTCTCTCTCTCTCTCTCCCTCTCTCGCTTTCTCTCTCTCTCTCCCTCTCTCGCTTTCTCTCTCTCTCTCTCTCGCTTTCTCTCTCTCGCTTCTCTCTCTCTCGCTTCTCTCTCTCTCTCGCTTTCTCTCTCTCTCTCTCTCCTCTCTCGCTTTCTCTCTCTCTCTCTCTCTCTCTCTCTCTCTCTCTCTCTCGCTTTCTCGCTTTCTCTCTCGCTTTCTCTCGCTCTCTCGCTTTCTCTCTCTCGCTTTCTCTCTCTCTCTCTCGCTCTCTCTCTCTCTCTCGCTTCTCTCTCTCTCGCTTTCTCTCTCTCTCTCTCCTCTCTCTCGCTTTCTCTCTCTCGCTCTCCTCTCTCTTCTCTCCCTCTCTCGCTTTCTCTCTCTCTCTCTCTCTGCTTTCTTCTCTCGCTTTCTCCTCTCTCGCTTTCTCTCTCTCTCTCTCTCTCGCTTTCTCTCTCTCTCCCTCTCTCGCTCTCTCTCTCTCTCGCTTCTCTCTCTCTCGCTCTCTCCCCTCTCTCGCTTTCTCTCTCTCTCCCTCTCGCTTTCTCTCTCTCTCCTCTCTCGCTTTCTCTCTCTCTCTCCTCTCGCTTTCTCTCTCTCGCTTCTCTCTCTCTCGCTCTCTCTCCTCTCTCGCTTTCTCGCTCTCTCTCCCTCTCTCGCTCTCTCTCTCCTCTCTCGCTTTCTCTCCCTCTCTCGCTTTCTCGCTTTCCCTCTCTCGCTTTCTCTCTCTCGTCCTCTCTCGCTTTCTCGCTCTTCCTCCTCTCTCTCTCGCTTTCTCGCTTCTCTCCTCTCTTTCGCTTTCTCTCGCTCTCTCCCTCTCTCGCTTTCCCTCTCTCGCTCTCCTCCCTCTCTCGCTCTCCCTCTTCGCTCGCTCTCCTCTCTCTCGCTTTCTCGCTCTCTCTCGCTCTCTCGCTTTCCCTCGCTCTCTCGCTTCTCCTCTCTCGCTTTCTCGCTCTCTCCCTCTCTCGCTTTCTCGCTCTCTCCCTCTCTCGCTTTCTCTCTCTCCCCTCTCTCGCTTTCTCGCTCTCTCCCTCTCTCGCTTTCTCGCTCTCTCCGCTTTCTCGCTCTCTCCCTCTCTCGCTCTTCTCTCCCTCTCTCGCTCTCTCTTCTCTCTCTCGCTCTCTCTCTCTCTCTCGCTTCTCTCGCTTCTCTCGCTCTCTCTCCTCTCTCGCTCTCTCCTCTCTCTCGCTTCTCCTCTCGCTCTCTTCGCTTTCTCCGCCTCTCTCGCTCTCTCTCCTCTCTCGCTTTCTCCCTCTCTCGCTTCTCTCTCTCTCTCGCTTTCTCCTCTCTCGCTTTCTTCTCGCTTTTCTTCGCTATCTCTCTCCCTCTTCGCTTCTCTCTCTCTCGCTTTCTCCTCTCTCTCTCGCTCTCTCGCTTCTCTCTCTCGCTCTCTCCTCCTCTCTCGCTTTCTCTCGCTCTCTCCCTCTCTCTCCTCTCTCTCTCTCGCTCTCTCCTCTCTCTTCGCTCTCTTCCCTCTCTCCGCTCTTCGCTCTCTCCTCTCCTCGCTTTTCGCTCTCCCTCTCTCGCTTTCGCTCTCTCCTCCTCTCTGCGCTTTCTCGCTCTCTCTCTCCTCTCTCGCTTTCCTCGCTCTCTCCGCTCTCTCCTCTCTCGCTCTCTCCCTCTCTCGCTTTCTCGCTCTTCTCTCTTTCTCGCTCTCTCTCTCTCGCTCTCTCTCCTCTCTCGCTTCTCTCGCTCTCTCGCTCTTCTCCTTTCTCTCTCGCTCTCTCCGCTCTCTCTCCTTTCTCTCTCGCTTTCCTCTCTCCGCTTTCTCTCTCTCGCTTCTCCTCTCTCTCGCTTTCTCGCTCTCTCCCTTAGACTAACCAAACAATAATATGTGGAAAATAATATGTGAATAGCGTATAAAAATAAGGCAATAATAATATGTAGGAATATGTCATAATAATTGACGTAATATGTAGGAATAACTCTCGCTCCTCTCGCTCTGCTTCGGAATTTCTACTCTCTGCTCTCTCCCCTCTCTCAGGTCCTCTCTGTGCGCTCTCTCTCCTCTCTCGCTCGCTTTCTCTCTCGCTCCCTCTCTCGCTCTCGTACATTCTGTCGCCCTTTCTCCAGCCTGCCACAGGGCTCATTGACTATGACCAGCTGGAGATGACTGCCCGTCTCTTCCATTTGGATTGATCATTGCAGGCACCAGCGCCTACGCTCGCCTCATTGACTACGCTCGCATCAGAAGGTACAGACTCTTTCTCCCTCTCTGTGACCTGACCTACCCTACCTCTCTGTGACTACCTCCTCTCTGTGACTACCTACCTCTCTGTGACTACCTACCTACCTCTATCTCTCGCTGTCTGTGACTACCTACCTCTCTGTGACTACCTACCTACCTCTATCTCTGGCTGTCTGTGACTACCTCCCCTCTGTGACTACCTCCCTCTCTGTGACTACCTCCCTCTCTGTGACTACCTCCCTCTCTGTGACTACCTACCTCCCTCTCTGTGACTACCTCCCTCTGTGACTACCTACCTCCCTCTCTGTGACTACCTACCTCCCTCTCTGTGACTACCTACCTCCCCTCTCTGTGACTACCTACCTCCTCTCTGTGACTACCTACCTCCCTCTCTGTGACTACCTACCTCTCTCTCTGCTTGACTACCTACCTCTCTCTCTGTGACTACCTACCTCTCTCTGTGACTACCTACCTCCCTCTCTGTGACTACCTACCTACCTCTCTGTGACTACCTACCTACCTCTGTGACTACCTACCTACCTCTCTGTGACTACCTACCTACCTCTCTGTGACCTGCCTACCTACCTCTCTGTGACCTACCTACCTCCTCTGTGACCTACCTACCTCTCTGTGACCTACCTACCTCTCTGTGACCTACCGACCTACCTCTCAAATCCTTAGTTCAAGTAAGCCTTGTCCCGGCCAGAACTGCCCCTGCAGGGTCAGAATGGCCCGTGGAGCAGGGGCCAGAGCGGCCACTACTGGGGGAAGAACGGACCCGTGGGGGCAGAGTCCAGAATGGCCCGTGGGGGCAGGGCCAGAACGGCCACTACTAGGGGTCAGAGCGGCCCGTGAGGGCAGAGCTGCCACTACTAGGGAAGAACGGCCATGAGGGCCAGTGTCCGAGAAACCTGTCTTGCCTCCTACATAATAAAACTACGTACGGTGTACAAATAGCAGTACTATGTACTGTTTTTAATAATAAACAAATATCAACATACTACTTATCCAGACTAACATGGCTTACTATAATAGTCTCGCTTGTTCACCACATTTGTTCGTTTTAGTAGAGACTGACCCCTATTCTGTTTATCAACTGTTGAGACCCAATTTGTAAATCGCTCTGGATAAGAGCGTCTGCTAAATGTAAATGTAATGTAAATGAGACACGCGTGTGAAAAGACCTTTCTCTTCTTCAATAGTGTGTAGTGAATTATACTAGATGAGAAGCCAAAATGAGAGACTTCCTGGCATTTTTAAGGCATTATCAATTTTCAAAATTTCACATACTTTTAAAACGTTCCGTTTTCCCCATCCAGTTGTGTACGGAGGTGAAAGCCTACCTGCTGGCTGACATGGCCCACATCAGTGGTCTGGTGGCTGCGAAGGCTGTCCCCTCGCCATTCAAGTATGCTGACATGGTCACCTCCACAACACACAAGTCCCTGACCAGGTGTAACGTCACTGTGTAGGCTGACATGGTCACACACACACAAGTCCCTCCGGGGAGCCAGGTATGCGTAGCTGTGTGTAGGCTGACATGGTCACCTCCACAACACACAAGTCCCTCCGGGGAGCCTGTGTAGGTATGTCACCTCCACGTCCCTCCGGGGAGCTGTGTAGGCTGACATGGTCACCTCCACAACACACAAGTCCCTCCGGGAGCCAGGTATGTAACGTAGCTGTGTAGGCTGACATGGTCACCTCACAACACACAAGTCCCTCCGGCTGTGGCTGTGTAGGCTGACATGGTCACCTCCACAACACACAAGTCCCTCCGGGGAGCCAGGTATGT
>NW_025751863.1:0-14073 GCF_021184085.1 Oncorhynchus gorbuscha | reverse complement strand
GCATGATGAGCAATATGATGAGCAGCATGACGAGCAGTATGATGAGCAGCATGATGACCAGTATGATGAGCAGCATGATGAGCAGCATGATGAGCAATATGATGAGCAGTATGATGAGCAGTATAATGAGCAGCATGGTGAGCAGCATGATGAGCAATATGATGAGCAGTATGATGAGCAGTATAATGAGCAGCATGGTGAGCAGCATGATGAGAAGCATGGTGAGCAGCATGATTAGCAGTATGATGAGCAGCATGATGAGCAGCATGATGGGCAGCATGATGAGCAGGATGATGAGCAGCATGATGACCAGCATGATGAGCAATATTATGAGCAGTATGATGAGCAGTATAATGAGCAGCATGGTGAGCAGCATGATGAGAAGCATGGTGAGCAGCATGATTAGCAGTATGATGAGCAGCATGATGAGCAGCATGATGGGCAGCATGATGAGCAGGATGATGAACAAAGAGATAAACATGATGAGCAGCATGGTGAGCAACATGATGAGCAGAGAGATGAACATGATGAGCAGTATGATGAGCAGCATGATGAGCAGCATGATGAGAAGCATGGTGAGCAGCATGATGAGAAGTATGGTGAACAGTATGATGAGCAATATGATGAGCAGTATGATGAGCAGTATAATGAGCAGCATGGTGAGCAGCATGATGAAAAGTATGATGAGCAGCATGATGAGCAGCATGATGAGCAGCATGATGAGCAGTATGATGAGCAGCATGATGAGTAGCATGGTGACCAGCATGATGAGCAGCATGATGGGCAGCATGATGAGCAGCATGATGAGCAGCATGATGGGCAGCATGATGAGCAGCATGGTGAGCAACATGATGAGCAGAGAGATGAACATGATGAGCAGCATGGTGAGCAGCATGATGAGAAGTATGATGAGCAGCATGATGAGCAGCATGATGAGCAGTATGATGAGCAGTATGATGAGTAGCATGATGAGCAGCATGATGGGCAGCATGATGAGCAGGATGATGAGCAACATAATGAACAGAGAGATGAACATGATGAGCAGCATGGTGAGCAACATGATGAGCAGAGAGATGAACATGATGAGCAGTATGGTGAGCAGCATGATGAGCAGAGAGATGAGAAGCATGATGAGCAGTACGATGAGCAGCATGATGAGAAGCATGGTGAGAAGCATGTTGAGCAGCATGATGAGAAGTATGGTGAACAGTATTATGAACAGCTTGATGAGCAATATGATGAGCAGTATGATGAGCAATATGATGAGCAGTATGATTTGCAATATGATGAGCAGTATGATAACCAGCATGGTGAGCAGCATGGTGAGCAGCATGGTGAGCAGTATGATGAGCAGCATAATAAGCAGTATGATGAGCAGTATGATGAGCAGCATGATGAACAGAGAGATGAGCATGATGAACAGAGAGATGAGCATGATGAGCAGAGAGAGAGAGATGAACAGAGAGATGAGCATGATGAGTAACATGATGAGCATTATGATGAACAGAGAGAGATGAACAGAGAGATGAACATGATGAGCAGTATGATGAGCGGTATGATGAGCAGCATGATGAACAGAGAGAGAGATGAACAGAGAGATGAACATGATGAGCAGCATGATGAGCAGCATGATGAGCAGTATGATGAACAGAGAGACAGATGAACAGATAGATTAACATGATGAGCAGTATGATGAGCAGTATGATGAGCAGCATGATGACCAGCATGATGAGCAATATGATGAGCAGTATGATGAGCAGTATAATGAGCAGCATGGTGAGCAGCATGATGAGAAGCATGATTAGCAGTATGATGAGCAGCATGATGAGCAGCATGATGGGCAGCATGATGAGCAGGATGATGAACAAAGAGATGAACATGATGAGCAGCATGGTGAGCAGCATGATGGGCAGCATGATAAGCAGTATGATGAGCAGCATGATGAGAAGCATGATGAGAAGCATGATGAGCAGTATGATGAGCAGCATGGTGAGCAACATGATGAGCAGAGAGATGAACATGATGAGCAGTATGGTGAGCAGCATGATGAGCAGCATGATGAGAAGCATGATGAGAAGCATGATGAGCAGTATGATGAGCAGCATGATGAGAAGCATGGTGAGAAGCATGGTGAGCAGCATGATGAGCAGCATGATGAACAGTATGATGAGCAATATGATGAGCAGTATGATGAGCAGTATAATGAGCAGCATGGTGAGCAGCATGATGAGCAGTATGATGAGCAGCATGATGAGTAGCATGGTGACCAGCATGATGAGCAGCATGACGAGCAGTAGGATGAGCAGTATGATGAGCAGCATGATGACCAGCATGATGAGCAGCATGACAAGCAGTATGATGAGCAGCATGATGAGTAGGATGATAAACAAAGAGATGAACCTGATGAGAAGCATGATGAGCAGTATGATGAGCAGCATGATGGGCAGCATGATGAGAAGCATGATGAGAAGCATGATGAGCAGTATGATGAGCAGCATGATGGGCAGCATGATGAGAAGCATGATGAGAAGCATGATGAGCAGTATGATGAGCAGCATGATGAGAAGCATGGTGAGAAGCATGGTGAGCAGCATGATGAGAAGTATGGTGAACAGTATGATGAGCAATATGATGAGCAGTATGATGAGCAGTATAATGAGCAGCATGGTGAGCAGCATGATGAGAAGTATGATGAGCAGCATGATGAGCAGCATGATGAGCAGTATGATGAGCAGTATGATGAGCAGCATGATGGGCAGCATGATGAGCAGGATGATAAACAAAGAGATGAACCTGATGAGCAGCATGGTGAGCAGCATGATGAGAAGCATGATGAGAAGCATGATGAGCAGTATGATGAGCAGCATGATGGGCAGCATGATGAGAAGCATGATGAGAAGCATGATGAGCAGTATGATGAGCAGCATGATGGGCAGCATGATGAGAAGCATGATGAGAAGCATGATGAGCAGTATGATGAGCAGCATGATGAGAAGTATGATGAGCAGCATGATGAGCAGGATGATAAACAAAGAGATGAACCTGATGAGCAGCATGGTGAGCAGCATGATGAGAAGCATGATGAGAAGCATGATGAGCAGTATGATGAGCAGCATGATGGGCAGCATGATGAGAAGCATGATGAGAAGCATGATGAGCAGTATGATGAGCAGCATGATGGGCAGCATGATGAGAAGCATGATGAGAAGCATGATGAGCAGTATGATGAGCAGCATGATGAGAAGCATGGTGAGAAGCATGGTGAGCAGCATGATGAGAAGTATGGTGAACAGTATGATGAGCAATATGATGAGCAGTATGATGAGCAGTATAATGAGCAGCATGGTGAGCAGCATGATGAGAAGTATGATGAGCAGCATGATGAGCAGCATGATGAGCAGTATGATGAGCAGTATGATGAGCAGCATGATGGGCAGCATGATGAGCAGGATGATGAGCAACATAATGAACAGAGAGATGAACATGATGAGCAGCATGGTGAGCAACATGATGAGCAGAGAGATAAACATGATGAGCAGTATGGTGAGCAGCATGATGAGCAGAGAGATAAACATGATGAGCAGTATGATGAGCAGCATGATGAGAAGTATGGTGAACAGTATTATGAACAGCTTGGTGAGCAATATGATGAGCAGTATGATGAGCAGCATAATAAGCAGTATGATGAGCAGCATGATGAGCAGGATGATAAGCAGTATGATGAGCAGCATGATGAGCAGCATGATGAACAGGGAGAGAGATGAACAGAGAGATTAACATGACGAGCAGTATGATGAGCAGCATGATGAGCAGCATGATGAACAGGGAGAGAGATGAACAGAGAGATTAACATGACGAGCAGTATGATGAGCAGTGTGATGAGCAGTATGATGAGAAGCATGATGAGCAGCATGATGAGAAGTATGGTGAACAGTATTATGAACAGCTTGGTGAGCAATATGACGAGCAGTATGATGAGCAGTGTGATGAGCAGTATGATGAGCAGCATGATGAACATGTTGACTTCCACATCTGTACTGGAATTTATTTATCAGCTAACAAATAAGCAGTAAAGAGTTGTTTCCTGTGCCCTGAGCATCCACTCAACATACTACCAGTCAAGTCAGTGGCAACGCAGACATAAGGATAACTAGATTTTAAAAACATTTTAGTTCACAATTCTAAGCTCGGAGGTGTAAATGGTATTCATCCAACTAGCCAGCTAGTTAAATATACAAAAACACAATCTAAATGAAAAACTAAATGCAATCTCTACATGGCTAGCTAGCTAACAAATTAGCCTGTTTTGTCCCATTGACTTAGCATGGGTTGTGTTTAGCAGGCTTGCTGTCACCCTGTCTGTCCCCCTTCCTACTAAGAGAAACCCAGGTCAGGGCAGTGGTCACCTTTGGTTGATTGGAAGGTGATTGACAGTTGTGAAAGGGAACACTTGATGGTGAGAGAGGCCAGGATGGATTGGGATGTGGTCACAATAGCACAACACCACAAAGCAAACACAACCCTCTGGGTGACTGCAGAGGATCATGACTGGATATGAGGAAGCAGCAGAGGGGCCATCCATCATGAAACCAGTTGTCCGTGACTTTATAATACTGTGTCTTTCCCGTCCATGCCTGAGCCGTATCGATCAAGAACAAGATACTATTTCAAAGGCGCTCATGTCTTCGTTCAGCAATGAGGCCTAGTAGTTGGATCAGGTTCTCCAGTCTCCTGTTGGAAAGGGCACATTTCTGTGCTCAAAGATCTATCGTCCGTTACTGGAATGACGACGGTGAACACGTCAAACCTGGTCTTTGTTCCCTCTTTCTCATTCTACAGGTTGATTTGTAGTTCAGAACATTGGTTTGAACACATATTTCATTCTACCCAGATTTCAGACAGTACAGTTTGATAGTGGTGCTGAAACCTCCAAACGCCCTGCCAGTGACCCTCCAGTCCCAGCTAGAGAGAACAGGCAGGCAGGGAAACTCTCTGGCATTGGTTTCAGACCTCCCAGTTGACTTGCCCTCACACTCGTATACACCCACCATATCTCTCTCTCTCTCTCACTCACTTTCCACCCTCCCATCACCTTGCCCCCTGCCAGCCTCTCTGACAGCTCCAAACAAAACAGGACCTATGAGTTGACTGACACATTCCTGCCTCCGCCTCTGAAAGGACTTCATTTAACAGGCCTTAAGTTCTTTCTGGCCTGCCTGACGATTGCCACGACTCAACCAGCCTCCAACCCATCAGCCTCCCAAAGCCTCCGGCAGAACAGAACAAAACACCGGCCCAGAGAAAAGAAAGGAGAAAGGCAGGCAAAGGGCAGGAGGGCGACTGGCACTCTGAGAGACTGGGAGAAAGAGAGAGAAAAGAAGAGAGGTCCAAAATATTCTTTTCAGGTTCAAAGACACTCTTTTCTACTCTTTTTCTCTCCTCAGGCTCTGTTTCCATTCACGAGGTTCAGCATCAGACCTGGGGGAGAGGGTCAGCTCTCATTGGTGTCATTCACCTGTCAATCACACTGTAATAGGATCCAATGGGCCTCATGTTGCGGAGCGGAAACTACCCATCAGCCCTAGAGGCATCTGGGATGAAATCACCACCTGTTTGTGCTGGGAACACAGCCACAACCACGGTTAGACACAGTCTGACTCTGACTAAGAGTAACACACCAGGTGGCCTGTATTAACAAACAGTCTCAGAATAGGAGTGCTGATCTAGGAACAATTAAAAATTGTTGATGATAATGAACAAGATGACATGGAAAGGGGAGACCTGATCCTAGATCAGAACTCCTACTCTGAGAGGCTTTATGAAAAAGCCCTCTCATTTTACACCCTTTCACCACAAACCATTTACTTTCCCTCAAGCCCACATCTTCCCCTATGAAATTGTAAATCACTATACATTTCCTTGAAAAATAGATTGTCCATCAGCCTAAGTTACTGCACAACCAAACCTGGAGAAAATACCTCCCAGTCTCCCCTATATCCCCCAGTCTCCCCCTATACCTCCAAGTCTCCCACTATACCTCCCAGTCTCCCCCTATACCTCCCAGTCTCCCCCTATACCTCCCAGTCTCCCCCTATACCCCCAGTCTCCCCCTATACCTCCAAGTCTCCCACTATACCTCCCAGTCTCCCCTATACCCCCAGTCTCCCCTATACCTCCAAGTCTCCCACTATACCTCCCAGTCTCCCCTATACCCCCCAGTCTCCCCTATACCTCCCAGTCTCCCCCTATACCTCCAAGTCTCCCACTATACCTCCCAGTCTCCCACTATACCTCCCAGTCTCCCCCTATACCTCCCAGTCTCCCCTATATCCCCAGTCTCCCCTATACCTCCAAGTCTCCCACTATACCTCCCAGTCTCCCCCTATACCTCCCAGTCTCCCCTATATCCCCAGTCTCCCCTATACCTCCAAGTCTCCCACTATACCTCCCAGTCTCCCACTATACCTCCCAGTCTCCCCCTATACCTCCCAGTCTCCCCTATACCCCCAGTCTCCCTATACCCCCAGTCTCCCCTACTCACCCCCCAGTCTCCCCTATATTCCCGCCCCATCCCTATATCTCTCCCAGTCTCCCCTATACCCACCAGTCTCCCCCTATACCCCCCAGTCTCCCTATATTCCTGCCCCCATCCTATATCTCTCCCAGTCTCCCCTATACCCACCAGTCTCCCCCTATACCCAGTTCCCCCTATACCTCCCAGTCTCTCCCTACTCCCCTCCCCAGTCTCCCTATACCTCCCAGTCTCCCCCTAAACGTCCCAGTCTCCCCCTATCTCTACCCCCCAGTCTCCCCCTATACCACCCAGTCTCCCCGTACACCTCCCAGTTTCCCCCTATACCTCCCAGTCTCTCCCTATACCTCCCAGTCGGTCCTCCTATACCCCCAGTCTCCCCTATGCCCTGCAGTCTCCCGTACACCTCCCAGTTTCCCCCTAAACCTCCCAGTCTCCCCCTATACCCCCCAGTCTCCCCCTATACCTCCCAGTCTCCCCCTAAACCTCCCCAGTCTTCCCCTGTCTCCTGATGCCTCCCTGTCTCCCCCTAAACCCCCCATGTCTCCCCCTATACCTCCCAGTCTCCCCCTATACCTCCCAGTCTCCCCCTATACCTCCCAGTCTCCCCCTACCTCCCACCCCCCCCAGTCTCCTCTATACCCTAAGTCTCCTCCTATACCTCCCAGTCTCCCCCTATACCTCCCAGTCTCCCCCTATACCCCCCAGTCTCCCTATACCCCTAAGTCTCCTCCTATACCTCCCAGTCTCCCCCTATACCTCCCAGTCTCCCCTATACCCCCCAGTCTCCCCTATACCCCTAAGTCTCCTCCTATACCTCCCAGTCTCCCCCTATACCTCCCAGTCTCCCCCTATACCTCCCAGTCTCCCCCTATACCCCCCAGTCTCCCCCTATACCTCCCAGTCTTCCTCTATCACCCCCAGTCTCCCTATGCCCCAGTCTCCTCCTAAAGCCTCCAGTCTCCCCTATACCTCCCAGTCTCCCCCTATACCCCCCCCAGTCTCCCCCTATACCTCCCAGTCTTCCTCTATACCTCCCAGTCTTCCCCTATACCCCCAGTCTCCCCTATACCCCCAGTCTCCTCCTATACCTCCCAGTCTTCCTCTACCTCCCAGTCTCCCCCTATACCCCCAGTCTCCCCCTATACCTCCCAGTCTTCCTCTATACCCCCCAGTCTCCCCTATACCCCCAGTCTCCTCCTATACCTCCCAGTCTTCCTCTACTGCCTCCCAGTCTCCCCCTCTACCCCCCAGTCTCCCCCTATACCTCCCAGTCTTCCTCTATACCCCCCAGTCTCCTCCTATACCTCCCAGTCTCCCCCTATACCCCCAGTCTCCCTCCTATACCTCCCAGTCTCCCCCTATACCTCCCAGTCTCCCCTATACCCCCAGTCTCCTCCTATACCTCCCAGTCTCCCCTATACCTCCCAGTCTCCCCCTATACCTCCCAGTCTTCCCTATACCCCCCAGTCTCCTCCTGCCTCCCAGTCTCCCCCTATACCTCCCAGTCTTCCCTATACCTCCCAGTCTCCCCCTATACCTCCCAGTCTCCCCTATGCCCCCAGTCTCCCCTATACCCCCAGTCTCCTCCTATACCTCCCAGTCTCCCCCTATACCTCCCAGTCTCCTCCTATACCTCCCAGTCTCCCCCTATACCCCCCAGTCTCCCCCTATACCCCCAGTCTCCCCCTATACCCCAGTCTCCTCCTATACCTCCCCAGTCTCCCCCTATACCCCCAGTCTCCTCCTATACCTCCCAGTCTCCCCTATACCTCCCAGTCTCCCCTATACCCCCCAGTCTCCCCTATACCTCCCAGTCTCCCCCTATACCCCCCAGTCTCCCCCTATACCTCCAGTCTTCCTCTATACCCCCCCAGTCTCCTCCTATACCTCCCAGTCTCCCCTATACCTCCCAGTCTTCCCTATACCTCCCAGTCTCCCCTATACCTCCCAGTCTCCCCCTATACCTCCCAGTCTCCCCCTATACCTCCCAGTCTCCCCCTATACCCCCAGTCTCCTCCTATACCTCCCAGTCTCCCCCCTATATCCCCCAGTCTCCGCCTATACCTCCAGTCTCCCCTATACCCCCCAGTCTCCTCCTATACCTCCCAGTCTCCCCCTATACCCCCAGTCTCCTCCTGCCTCCCAGTCTCCCCCTATACCTCCCAGTCTCCCACTATGCCTCCAGTCTCCCCCTATACCTCCCAGTCTTCCCCTATACCTCCCAGTCTCCTCCTATACCTCCCAGTCTCATGCCACAGTCTCCATCCTATACCTCCCAGTCTCCTCCTATACCCCCAGTCTCCTCCTATACCTCAGTCTCCTCCTATACTCCTCCTAGTCTCCTCCTTATCCCAGTCTCCTGTCTCCCTATACCTCCCCAGTCTCCCCTTATACTCCCCAGTCTCCCTCTATACCTCCCAGTTCTCCTGCCCTCCCAGTCTCCCCTATACCTCCCAGTCTCCCTATACCTCCCAGTCTCCCTTTATACCTCCCAGTCTCCCCTATGCCTCCCAGTCCTCCTATACCTCCCAGTCTCCCCTATACCCCCAGTCTCCCCCTATACCTCCCAGTTCCCCTATACCTCCCAGTCTCCTCCTATACCTCCCAGTCTCCCTATACCTCCCAGTCTCCTCCTATACCTCCAGTCTCCCCTTTATACCTCCCAGTCTCTCCTATACCCCCAGTCTCCCCTATACCTCCCAGTCTCCCTATACCTCCCAGTCTTCCCCTACCCCCAGTCTCCCCTATACCTCCCAGTCTCCCTATACCTCCCAGTCTCCCCTATACTCCTAGTCTTCCAGTCTTTATAATTTCAGTCTCCTCATATACCTCCCTCCTAGTCTCCCAGTCTTCCTATACCCCCAGTCTCCTCCTATGCCTCCCAGTCTCCACCTATACCCCCCAGTCTCCTCCTATACCTCCCAGTCTCCCTATACCCCCAGTCTCCTCCTATACCTCCCAGTCTCCCTATACCTCCCAGTCTCCCTACCTCCCAGTCTCCCTATACCTCCCAGTCTTCCCTATGCCTCCAGTCTCCTATACCTCCCAGTCTCCCTATACCCCCAGTCTCCTATCCTATACCTCCAGTCTCCTCCTATACCCCCAGTCTCCTCCTATACCTCCCAGTCTCCCCTATACCCCCAGTTCCTCCTATACCTCCCAGTCTCCCTATACCCCCAGTCTCCTCCTATACCTCCCAGTTCCCCCTATACCCCCCAGTCTCCTCCTATACCTCCCAGTCTCCCCTATACCCCCAGTCTCCTCCTATACCTCCCAGTCTCTCCTATACCTCCCAGTCTCCCCTATACCTCCCCTAGTCTTCCCTATACCTCCCAGTTCCCCTATACCTCCTAGTCTCCTATACCTCCCAGTCTCTCCTATACCTCCCAGTCTCCCCCCTATACCCCCAGTCTCCCTATACCTCCCAGTCTCCCCTATACCTCCCAGTCTCCCCTATACCTCCCAGTCTCCCCCTATACCTCCTAGTCTCCTATACCTCCCAGTCTCCCCTATACCCCAGTCTCCCCTTTATACCTCCCAGTCTCCCCTATACCCCCCCAGTTCCCCTATACCCCCAGTCTCCCTATACCTCCCAGTCTTCCCTATACCCCAGTCTCCCCTATACCTCCCAGTCTTCCCCTATACCTCCTAGTCTCCCCTATACCCCCAGTCTCCTCCTATACCCCAGTCTCCTCCTATACCTCCCCAGTCTCCCTATACCCCCAGTCTCCCTATACCCCCAGTCCTCCTATACCTCCCAGTCTCCCCTATACCTCCTAGTCTCCTCCTATACCCCCAGTCTCCCTCCTATACCCCCAGTCCTCCTATACCTCCCAGTCTCCCTATACCTCCCAGTCTCCCTATACCTCCCAGTCTCCCCTATACCCCCAGTCTCCCTATACTCCCAGTCTCCTATACCTCCCAGTTCCCTATACCTCCCAGTCTCCCATACCTCCCCCAGTCTCCCCTATACTCCCAGTCTCCCTATACCTCCCAGTCTCCCCTATACCTCCCAGTCTCCCTATACCTCCCAGTCTCCCTATACCCCCAGTCTCCCTATACTCCCAGTCTCCCCCTATACCTCCCAGTCTCCCTGATACTCCTAGTCCTCCTATACCTCCCAGTCTCCCTATACCCCCAGTCTCCTCCTATACCCCCAGTCTTCCCTATACCTCCCCAGTTCCCTTATACCTCCCAGTCTCCCCCTATACCTCCCAGTTCCCTATACCTCCCAGTCTCCTCCTATACCTCCCAGTCTCCCCTATACCTCCCAGTCTCCTATACTCCCCCTGTTCTCCTATACCCCAGTCTCCCCTATACCTCCCAGTCTCCCTATACTCCCAGTCTCCCCTTATACCTCCTAGTCTTCCCCTATACTTCCCAGTCTCCCCTATACCTCCCAGTCTCTCCCTATACCTCCCAGCCTTCCTCATAGCTCTCCCAGTCTCCCCTATACCTCCCAGTTCCCCTATACCCCCCAGTCTCTCCTATACCCCCAGCTCCCCCTATACTTCCTAGTCTTCCCCTATACCTCCCAGTTCCCCTATACTCCCAGTCTCCCCATACCTCCCAGTCTCCTCCTATACTCTAGTTCCCCCTATATCCCAGTCTTCCCCTTATACCTCCTAGTCTCCCCCTATACCTTTCAGTCTCCCCTCTATGTTCCCCCAGTCTCCTCCTATACTTCAGTCTCCCCTTATACCTCCCAGTCTCCTCCTATACCTCCCAGTCTCCCCCTATACCTCCCAGTCTCCATGCCAGAGTCATCATCAGGTACATAATAACCAGGAGAAAGTTGCTGAGGGCCACTCTACTATAATGTGCTCTGAAGCAGGAGACAGATTTCTGGAAGGAAACCCAGGTGGTCTGCTATCCTGCTCTTTCTCTCTGTCCTCTGTCAAATGTCCATTTCATTTCAGCTGCAGTTGAGGAAATACAGAGGAACGGTTTCAATAACTGAGTCTAGATCATAACGGTGGTAGATTGGTTCAGTATGTGAATACAGAGGCACTGTAACAGAGTCTAGATCATAACGGTGGTAGATTGGTTCAGTATGTGAATACAGAGGAACTGTAACAGAGTCTAGATCATAACGGTGGTAGATTGGTTCAGTATGTGAATACAGAGGCACTGTAACAGAGTCTAATCATAATGAAGGCAGTATGTGAAGGTGAATATAATCATATGAAGGCCAGAGAGTTGTTAATGGTAGAAAGAGGTTGGGGTGGGAGAGGGTGAGTGTTGGGGTGGGTGGGAGAAAGAGGTTTTCAGAAAGAGGTTGGGGTGGGAGAGAGAGGTTGGGGTGGGAGAGAGAGGTTGGGGTGGGAGAGAGAGGTTGGGGGTGGGAGAGAGAGGTTGGGGTGGGAGAAAGAGGTTGGGGTGGGAGAGAGAGGTTAGGTGGGAGAAAGAGGTTGGGGTGGGAGAGAGAGGTTGGGGTGGGAGAGAGAGGTTGGGGTGGGAGAGAGAGGTTGGGGTGGGAGAGAGAGGTTGGGGTGGGAGAGAGAGGTTGGGATGGGAGAGAGAGGTTGGGGTGGGAGAGAGAGGTTGGGGTGGGAGAGAGAGGTTGGGGTGGGAGAAAGAGGTTGGGGTGGGAGAGAGGTTGGGGTGGGAGAAAGAGGTTAGGGTGGGAGAAAGAGGTTGGGGTGGGAGAGAGAGGTTGGGGTGGGAGAAAGAGGTTGGGATGGGAGAGAGAGGTTGGGGTGGGAGAAAGAGGTTGGGGTGGGAGGAGAGAGGTTGGGGGTGGGAGAGAGAGGTTGGGGTGGGAGAAAGAGGTTGGGGTGGGAGAGAGAGGTTGGGATGGGGTGGGAGAGAGAGGTTGGGGTGGGGAGAGAGGTTGGGGTGGGAGAGAGAGGTTGGGGTGGGAGAAAGAGGTTGGGGTGGGAGAGAGGTTGGGTGGAGAAAGAGGTTAGGTGGGAGAAAGAGGTTGGGGTGGGAGAGAGAGGTTGGGGTGGGAGAAAGAGGTTGGGGTGGGAGAGAGAGGTTGGGGTGGGAGAGAGAGGTTGGGGTGGGAGAGAGAGGTTGGGGTGGGAGAGAGAGGTTGGGGTGGGAGAGAGAGGTTGGGATGGGAGAGAGAGGTTGGGGTGGGAGAGAGAGGTTGGGGTGGGAGAGAGAGGTTGGGGTGGGAGAAAGAGGTTGGGGTGGGAGAGAGGTTGGGGTGGGAGAGAAGAGGTTAGGGTGGGAGAAAGAGGTTGGGGTGGGAGAGAGAGGTTGGGGTGGGAGAAAGAGGTTGGGATGGGGAGAGAGAGGTTGGGGTGGGACAGAGAGGTTGGGGTGGGAGAAAGAGGTTGGGATGGGAGAGAGAGGTTGGGGTGGGAGAGAGAGGTTGGGGTGGGAGAAAGAGGTTGGGGTGGGAGAGAGAGGTTGGGGTGGGAGAGAGAGGTTGGGGTGGGAGAAAGAGGTTGGGGTGGGAGAGAGAGGTTGGGTGGGAGAAAGAGGTTGGGGTGGGAGAGAGAGGTTGGGGTGGGAGAGAGAGGTTGGGGTGGGAGAGAGAGGTTGGGGTGGGAGAGAGAGGTTGGGGTGGGAGAGAGAGGTTGGGATGGGAGAGAGAGGTTGGGGTGGGAGAGAGAGGTTGGGGTGGGAGAGAGAGGTTGGGGTGGGAGAAAGAGGTTGGGGTGGGAGAGAGGTTGGGGTGGGAGAAAGAGGTTAGGGTGGGAGAAAGAGGTTGGGGTGGGAGAGAGAGGTTGGGGTGGGAGAAAGAGGTTGGGATGGGAGAGAGAGGTTGGGGTGGGAGAAAGAGGTTGGGGTGGGAGAGAGAGGTTGGGGGTGGGAGAGAGAGGTTGGGGTGGGAGAAAGAGGTTGGGATGGGAGAGAGAGGTTGGGGGTGGGACAGAGAGGTTGGGGTGGGAGAAAAAGGTTGGGATGGGAGAGAGAGGTTGGGGTGGGACAGAGAGGTTGGGATGGGAGAGAGAGGTTGGGGTGGGACAGAGAGGTTGGGGTGGGAGAGAGAGGTTGGGGTGGGAGAAAGAGGTTGGGGGTGGGAGAGAGAGGTTGGGGTGGGAGAAAGAGGTTGGGGTGGGAGAAAGAGGTTGGGGGTGGGAGAGAGAGGTTGGGGTGGGACAGAGAGGTTGGGGTGGGAGAAAGAGGTTGGGGTGGGAGAGAGAGGTTGGGGTGGGAGAAAGAGATGGTACAACTGGGGAATGTAAAGTACAGAACGTCTGTGTGTGTGTCCATGTGTGTGTGTGTCCATGCATGCGTGTGTCTGTGTGTGCATGTGTGCGTGCACGTGTGTGTGTGTGTGTGTGTGTGTGTGCGTGTGTGTGTGCCTGCGTGCATGTGTGCAGGTGTGCAGGTGTGTGTGTCCAGTACAATACTGGAGGGTGTTTAAATATACTACTAGCGATAACTCAGTGATGTAATGTCACCTGACCTGAAGAGAAGACAGATATTGGGTTTCATGAATGACTGTGTTACAATGAGCAGGATCAGTAGCTGGGGAGGCCAACCTTTCATTGAAGTCTTATCCTTCTGAAAAGCAGCCTCGTTCCACCAGCCTGATCCCACGAGACCCGAAAAGAGGAATCCCAAACTGTTGATGAGGT
>NW_025751862.1:0-14074 GCF_021184085.1 Oncorhynchus gorbuscha | reverse complement strand
GGAACTGAAGGTCTCAGGAGGACATGCAGAGTCTCTGGACTGGTGGACATGAGGAACTGAAGGTCTCAGGAGGACATGCATAGCCTCTGGACTGGTGGACATGAGGAACTGACCATCTCAGGAGGACATGCAGAGCCTCTGGACTGGTGGACATGAGGAACTGACCATCTCAGGAGGACATGCAGAGCCTCTGGACTGGTGGACATGAGGAACTGAAGGTCTCAGGAGGACATGCAGAGCCTCTGGACTGGTGGACATGAGGAACTGAAGGTCTCAGAGGACATGCATAGCCTCTGGACTGGTGGACATGAGGAACTGAAGGTGTCAGGAGGACATGCAGAGCCTCTGGACTGGTGGACATGAGGAACTGAAGGTGTCAGAGGACATGCAGAGCCTCTGGACTGGTGGACAGAGGAACTGACCATCTCAGGAGGACATGCAGCGCCTCTGGGACTGGTGGACATGAGGAACTGAAGGTGTCAGGTGGACATGCAGAGCCTCTGGACTGGTGGACATGAGGAACTTGACCAGGTGTCAGGAGGACATGCAGAGCCCTCTGGACTGGTGGACATGAGGAACTGAAGGTGTCAGAGGACATGCAGAGCCTCTGACTGGTGGACATGAGGAACTGACCATCTCAGGAGGACATGCAGAGCCTCTGGACTGGTGGACATGAGGAACTTGAAGGTGTCAGGAGGACATGCAGAGCCTCTGGACTGGTGGACATGAGGAACTGAAGGTCTCAGGAGGACATGCAGAGCCTCTGGACTGGTGGACATGAGGAACTGACCATCTCAGGAGGACATGCAGAGCCTCTGGACTGGTGGACATGAGAACTGACCATCTCAGGAGGACATGCAGAGCCTCTGGACTGGTGGACATGAGGAACTGACCATCTCAGAGGACATGCAGAGCCTCAGCAGCCTGTGACCAGTCCAGCAGTCTGTAATGGACATGGACGGTCCAATTGAAAGACGGATAATATTGGTATTAATAATTCACATCTTGACATATTATCTACTGTCCAACGACTAACATCTCTTAATACAGCATCATTCTACTAATGGTTTGTTTCTGGTTTCAGTTTGTTCCTGCAACAACTCAGACTGTGTCGGTATTTACTGGTGTGAACTAGCTGCTCTGTTCACCCGCCAAACGTTCACCTGACAGACGCATCACAATAACAAGAAGTGCCGAAAGTGTTTTTGTCTTTGTAGAGGAGAATCTATTCTGATCATTTCTATAGATTTTTACATGACACTGGTTGATAAAGTGTTTGAAGAATGTCACTTCGGCCGTATCGCATGATATTAGTTCTAAACCTGTTCTAAATATGTAATACTGGTAGGTGTGTTGCCCCCCACTCCAGCCTGAAGGACTTTCACAAGATAATAGACACATTAGTTATTGGGCGTTTATTTTCCTGTAGACACATCAGACTCTCATACCTCTGACAAGTTTTATAAACTTTACAAAATTGGTCTTTGAGGGTAAACTATTTTTTTGTTTGCAAAAAAAGGTTAACGTCTGGTAACCTGAATGTTTATGAAGGATTTAAAACAATTTCCATTCAGTTTGATTGTGACTCAAAGCAACGCTTTGGTTCTTTAGCTGAAAACCAAAGGAACTGAAGCTCATAACAGAAGTGTTTGGGCCCTACCGGACCAGACTTGCCGGCTGTAGGTCCAGGCAGCAGACTCTCTCTCTTGGCTAGACGGACTGAGAGACTGGGATAGGAGGCAGCAGACTCTGTCTTGGCTAGACGGACTGAGAGACTGGGATAGGAGGCAGCAGACTCTCTGTCTTGGCTAGACGGACTGAGAGACTGGGATAGGAGGCAGCAGACTCTCTGTCTTGGCTAGACGGACTGAGAGACTGGGATAGGAGGCAGCAGACTCTCTGTCTTGGCTAGACGGACTGAGAGACTGGGATAGGAGGCAGCAGACTCTCTGTCTTGGCTAGACGGACTGAGAGACTGGGATAGGAGGCAGCAGACTCTCTGTCTTGGCTAGACGGACTGAGAGACTGGGATAGAGGCAGCAGACTCTCTGTCTTGGCTAGACGGACTGAGAGACTGGGATAGAGGCAGCAGACTCTCTGTCTTGGCTAGACGGACTGAGAGACTGGGATAGGAGGCAGCAGACTCTCTGTCTTGGCTAGACGGACTGAGAGACTGGGATAGGAGGCAGCAGACTCTCTGTCTTGGCTAGACGGACTGAGAGACTGGGATAGGAGACAGCCCATATTAACATGTGTAGAATGAACTGAGACGCCAGGGTTCTGTCGAGGCAGAGACCCCGCCTTGGCCTGTCGGACTGAGACCCCGCCAGGGATCGAGGCAGAGACCCCGCCTTGGGTTCTGTCGAGGGACTGAGACCCCGCCAGGGTTCTGTCGAGGCTGAGACCCCGCCCAGGTTCTGTCGAGGTGAGACCCCGCCAGGACTGTCGAGGGCTGAGACCCCGCCAGGGAATTGGCTGTCGACGGACTGAGACCCCGCCTGGGTTCTGTCGAGGGTTGAGACTCCGCCATGAATCATGAATGGGAATAGGGAGACCCATAGGGCCCCTGGTCTAAAGTAGTGCACCGTGTAGGGAATAGGGAGACCCATAGGGCCCCTGGTCTAAAGTAGTGCACTGTGTAGGGGAATAGAGACCCATAGGGCCCTGGTCTAAAGTAGTGCACTGTGTAGGGAATAGGGAGACTCATAGGGCCCTGGTCTAAAGTAGTTCTGTGTAGGGAATAGGAGACCCATAGGGCCCCTGGTCTAAAGTAGTGCACCCCGTAGGGTTAGGGAGACTCATAGGGCCCTGGTCTAAAGTAGTGCACTGTGTAGGGAATAGGGAGACTCATAGGGCCCTGGTCTCTGTGCACTGTGTAGGGAATAGGAGACCCATAGGGCCCTGGTCTAAACCCCCGTAGTGCACTGTGTAGGGAATAGGGAGACCCATAGGGCCCTGGTCTAAAGTAGTGCACTGTGTAGGGAATAGGGAGACCCATAGGGCCCTGGTCTAAAGTAGTGCACCGTGTAGGGAATAGGGAGACCCATAGGGCCCTGGTCTAAAGTAGTGCACCGTGTAGGGAATAGGGAGACCCATAGGGCCCTGGTCTAAAGTAGTGCATTGTGTAGGGAATAGGGAGACCCATAGGGCCCCTGGTCTAAAGTAGTGCACTGTGTAGGGAATAGGGAGACCCATAGGGCCCTGGTCTAAAGTAGTGCACTGTGTAGGGAATAGGGAGACCCATAGGGCCCTGGTCTAAAGTAGTGCACTGTGTAGGGAATAGGGAGACCCATAGGGCCCTGGTCTAAAGTAGTGCACTGTGTAGGGAATAGGGAGACCCATAGGGCCCTGGTCTAAAGTAGTGCACTGTGTAGGGAATAGGGAGACCCATAGGGCCCTGGTCTAAAGTAGTGCACTGTGTAGGGAATAGGATGCATCTTGAGACACAACCAGTATGTGACATTGGATTATAAAACCAGCAGCAAGATGTCAAGATGAGGATTGGGTCTATTGCCACTTTGTTTGTTTGCCTTTCTAATGTTTATTACATTGTTAGTTATTATTATAACATTGTTATAACTGTGAATATGATTACTATATTGTATAATTTGTAATCAATTACTTTTATTTTAATGTCTGACATTTTGGCAATAAACAATGTTTAACTTGATAGTTAAGTCGGAATCCTCAAATTGCAAATGGAAGGTTCCAGTTTAGTTCAGAGGTAGAATGGTCGCATCTCTATCTCTCTGACAGCATTCAGTGCCTCTACGGAAGTCATCTGTTTTTAGACCAGGGTTGGAGGGTGTAATCTGTTTTTAGACCAGGGTTAGAGGGTGTAATCTGTTTTTAGACCAGGGTTAGAGGGCGTAATCTGTTTTAGACCAGGGTTAGAGGGTGTAATCTGTTTTAGACCAGGGTTAGAGGGTGTAATCTGTTTTAGACCAGGGTTAGAGGGTGTAATCTGTTTTAGACCAGGGTTAGAGGGTGTAATCTGTTTTAGACCAGGGTTAGAGGGTGTAATCTGTTTTAGACCAGGGTTAGAGGGTGTAATCTGTTTTAGACCAGGGTTAGAGGGTGTAATCTGTTTTAGACCAGGGTTAGAGGGTGTAATCTGTTTTAGACCAGGGTTAGAGGGTGAAACCTGTTTTAGACCAGGGTTGGAGGGTGTAATCTGTTTTAGACTAGGGTTAGAGGGTGAAACCTGTTTTAGACCAGGGTTAGAGGGTGTAATCTGTTTTTAGACCAGGGTTAGAGGGTGTAATCTGTATTAGACCAGGGTTAGAGGGTGTAATCTGTTATGACCAGGGTTAGAGGGTGTAATCTGTTGTAGACCAGTGTTGGAGGGTGTAATCTGTTTTAGACCAGGGTTGGAGGGTGTAATCTGTTTTAGACCAGGGTTAGAGGGTGTAATCTGTTTTAGACCAGGGTTAGAGGGTGTAATCTGTTTTAGACCAGGGTTAGAGGGTGTAATCTGTTATGACCAGGGTTGGAGGGTGTAATCTGTTTTTAGACCAGGGTTGGAGGGTGTAATCTGTTTTAGACCAGGGTTAGAGGGTGTAATCTGTTATGACCAGGGTTGGAGGGTGTAATTTGTTTTAGACCAGGGTTGGAGGGTGTAATCTGTTTTAGACCAGGGTTAGAGGGTGTAATCTGTTTTAGACCAGGGTTAGAGGGTGTAATCTGTTTTGACCAGGGTTAGAGGGTGTAATCTGTTATGACCAGGGTTAGAGGGTGTAATCTGTTGTAGACCAGGGTTGGAGGGTGTAATCTGTTTTAGACCAGGGTTGGAGGGTGTAATCTGTTTTAGACCAGGGTTAGAGGGTGTAATCTGTTTTAGACCAGGGTTAGAGGGTGTAATCTGTTTTAGACCAGGGTTAGAGGGTGTAATCTGTTTTAGACCAGGGTTAGAGGGTGTAATCTGTTTTAGACCAGGGTTAGAGGGTGTAATCTGTTTTAGACCAGGGTTAGAGGGTGTAATCTGTTATGACCAGGGTTAGAGGGTGTAATCTGTTTTAGACCAGGGTTGGAGGGTGTAATCTGTTTTAGACCAGGGTTAGAGGGTGTAATCTGTTATGACCAGGGTTGGAGGGTGTAATTTGTTTTTAGACCAGGGTTGGAGGGTGTAATCTCTTATGACCAGGGTTGGAGGGTGTAATCTGTTTTAGACCAGGGTTAGAGGGTGTAATCTGTTATGACCAGGGTTGGATGGTGTAATCTGTTATGACCAGGGTTAGAGGGTGTAATCTGTTGTAGACCAGGGTTGAAGGGTGTAATCTGTTTTAGACCAGGGTTAGAGGGTGTCATCTGTTTTTAGACCAGGGTTGGAGGGTGTAATCTGTTTTAGACCAGGGTTAGAGGGTGTAATCTGTATTAGACCAGGGTTAGAGGGTGTAATCTGTTTTAGGCCAGGGTTAGAGGGTGTAATCTGATTTTTGACCAGTGGTGGAGGGTGTAATCTGTTTTAGACCAGGGTTAGAGGGTGTAATCTGTTTTTGACCAGGGTTAGAGGGTGTAATCTGTTTTTGACCAGGGTTAGAGGGTGTAATCAGATTTTTGACCAGTGGTGGAGGGTGTAATCTGTTTTAGACCAGGGTTAGAGGGTGTAATCTGTTTTTGACCAGGGGTGGAGGGTGTAATCTGTTATGACCAGGGTTGAAGGGTGTAATCTGTTTTTTGACCAGGGGTGGAGGGTGTAATCTGTTTTTGACCAGGTTTGGAGAACAGTGAAAAACTCTGATGCATCTTAATTTATTTTCTTCAACTATCAATGGGTACCACTGTTCTTTTTAGACCACCTAAAGCGAGATCCCTAAAGCAATACCAAGTCAGAGCCCTCAGGGGGGGCGGGGGGTGTAATCTGTTTTGACCAGGGGGGCGAGGGGTGTAATCCTAGGATAGGATAAGACTCAGGGTTGAAGTTTTAGATGTAATCTGTTTTTGACTGTTCCACTGGATGTCATAAGGTGAATGCAAATTTGTAAGTCGCTAAATAAGAGCGTCTGCTAAATGACTTAAATGTAATCTAAATGTAATACAGAGACCAGGGGGGGCGAGACGGTGTCAATACAGAGACCACGAGGGGGCGAGACGGTGTCAACAGAGACCACGAGGGGGCGAGACGGTGTCAATCAGAGACCACGGGGGGGCGAGACTGTGTCAATACAGAGACCACGAGGGGGCGAGACGGTGTCAATACAGAGACCACGAGGGGGGCGAGACTGTGTCAATACAGAGACCACGAGGGGGGCGAGACTGTGTCAATACAGAGACCACGAGGGGGCGAGACGGTGTCAATACAGAGACCACGAGGGGGGCGAGACGGTCTCAAGTCAGAGACCACGAGGGGGGCGAGACGGTGTCAAGACAGAGACAACGAGGGGGGCGAGACGGTCTCAAGACAGAGACCACGAGGGGGCGAGACGGTCTCAAGACAGAGACCACGAGGGGGGCGAGACGGTCTCAAGACAGAGACCACGAGGGGGGCGAGACGGTCTCAAGACAGAGACCACGAGGGGGGCGAGACAGTCTCACGACAGACCGGAAGGGGGTGAGGATTTAGGGACGGAGTCAAGACCAAGACTAGAAAAAGATAAGAAGATAGACGATATGTTACAACTCACTGACCCCAACAGGTCAATATGTTACAACTCACTGACCCCAACAGGTCAATATGTTACAGCTCACTGACCCCAACAGGTCAATATGTTACAACTCACTGACCCCAACAGGTCAATATGTTACAGCTCACTGACCCCAACAGGTCAATATGTTACAGCTCACTGACCCCAACAGGTCAATATGTTACAGCTCACTGACCCCAACAGGTCAATATGTTACAACTCACTGACCCCAACAGGTCAATATGTTACAGCTCACTGACCCCAACAGGTCAATATGTTACAACTCACTGACCCCAACAGGACAATATGTTACAATCATGTCAATATGTTACAGCTCACTGACCCCAACAGGTCAATATGTTACAGCTCACTGACCCCAACAGGTCAATATGTTACAGCTCACTGACCCCAACAGGTCAATATGTTACAGCTCACTGACCCCAACAGGTCAATATATTACAGCTCACTGACCCCAACAGGTCAATATGTTACAACTCACTGACCCCAACAGGTCTCCAATAGATAGACCATATGGGGGGGGGTTAGACCGCTGTGATGAAGCCTGGATTCGAACCAGGGTCTGTAGTACCTTAGACCGCTGCTCCACTCTGGTGCGAGATGCAACAACCAGACTGGCTTCCCTTTCTACTTTCTATTGGTGCTCCAGGACCATTCACAGTTCAGCTCACTCAATTTAGCTCAATGCTGATTGGCTATTATTATATACTTTTTTTATCAAGGGAGGCCAAAATGCTCGCTGGCTTGCCTTGGGTTCAATGCTACGGGCGGCAACAATGTCATACTATTTTTGACCGGACAGCATCAGATAGAGGGGTGCTGTTTCACTGACCCGACAGCATCAGATAGAGGGGTGCTGTTTCACTGACCAGGCAGCATCAGATAGAGGGGTGCTGTTTCACTGACCAGACAGCATCAGATAGAGGGGTGCTGTTTCACTGACCAGACAGCATCAGATAGAGGGGTGCTGTTTCACTGACCAGACAGCATCAGATAGAGGGGTGCTGTTTCACTGACCAGACAGCATCAGATAGAGGGGTGCTGTTTCACTGACCAGACAGCATCAGATAGAGGGGTGCTGTTTCACTGACCAGACAGCATCAGACAGATGGCCTTTACATACAGAGACAGAGGGGTGCTGTTTCACTGACCCGACAGCATCAGATAGAGGGGTGCTGTTTCACTGACCAGACAGCATCAGACAGATGGCCTTTACATACAGAGACAGAGGGGTGCTGTTTCACTGACCCGACAGCATCAGATAGAGGGGTGCTGTTTCACTAACCAGGCAGCATCAGATAGAGGGGTGCTGTTTCACTGACCAGGCAGCATCAGATAGATGGCCTTTACATACAGAGACAGAGGGGTGCTGTTTCACTGACCCGACAGCATCAGATAGAGGGGTGCTGTTTCACTGACCAGACAGCATCAGACAGATGGCTTTTACATACAGAGACAGAGGGGTGCTGTTTCACTGACCCGACAGCATCAGATAGATGGCCTTTACATACAGAGACAGAGGGGTGCTGTTTCACTGACCCGACAGCATCAGATAGATGGCCTTTACATACAGAGACAGAGCGGTGCTGTTTCGCTCGCTCTGATGGTAAACATTCTGCCTCTGGCCAATTTGAAGGAAAATTATGAAACGAGCGAAGAAAGACATGAGAAGAAAGGCATAATTTTCTGTTTTTATTTTTATTTTCTTGGTACATGTTTTGGGGCTTCCCTTGGCAAACATGAATACACACCAGGAGATCTATTCGACATCATAGTAAACAGCTGCTAAAACTTTCGCAATGAAAACCAGAGTTTCTATTGGACAACTTCAGGTGGGTCCCAACCCGTTTGCTTCGGTTTGGTAACGGTTACGCAGCAGCGGTAAAAGAAGGTTCCTAGTGAATACACCCCTATTCTAAACGTCGGCCAAACATTGACCTGTTTGTGTCACCGCCCTTTAATTCACTGCGCGCTCCTTTTCATAGCGCGCTCCCGTATTCGACGAGGAAGTCCCGTCGTTTGTTCAGAAGTACCGCTACGCTAAAGGAGAATGCAGATGTGCCGTGTGTCTCGCTTCAACAAACCTATCCCCCAACCTTGACGTGCATGGGATAGGGACGTTTGACAATGTTTTTAGCAACGGAGATAAAGGTAAATTCTGGGATGTTACCTTATTTTACCGGTCGTGTTTATGATTGTAAAGTTACCTGTCTGGAGTTGCCCTCCACGAGTCTGTCCAGTAGAGGTGTGAACTTGGTGACGTTGTCGACTTAAACAATGTGCTGTAAAAGTTGTCAGAACTACTGTACTGTTGTACCATGTAGCCTGTATTTCATTTAAATGCCGAAGTCGTGTTTGGAATTTCGGAATGTGATTGTGAAGAATTCGAAACGGGTATCCTCCCTAAAACAGGTTTATCTATTCTAAAGTGCATCATGACAAAAGACCAGCATGGGTGTTTAAACCAAGTGTAAACATATTGGTGTGTATGGAAAATACTTCAACAGACCAAACAAGCACAGCTGCCATAAAATCATATAATGTCGAATCTCATATGGCATCTAGTATCTGTCATGTAGAATCTCATATGGCATCTAGCATCTGTCATGTAGAATCTCATATGGCATCTAGTATCTGTCATGTAGAATCTCATATGGCATCTAGCATCTGTCATAAAATCATGTAATGTAGAATCTCATATGGCATCTAGTATCTGTCATGTAGAATCTCATATGGCACCTAGTATCTGTCATGTAGAATCTCATATGGCATCTAGTATCTGTCATGTAGAATCTCATATGGCACCTAGCATCTGTCATGTAGAATCTCATATGGCACCTAGTATCTGTCATGTAGAATCTCATATGGCACCTAGCATCTGTCATGTAGAATCTCATATGGCACCTAGCATCTGTCATGTAGAATCTCATATGGCATCTAGCATCTGTCAGGTAGAATCTCATATGGCATCTAGCATCTGTCATAAAATCATATAATGTAGAATCTCATATGGCATCTAGCATCTGTCATGTAGAATCTCATATGGCATCTAGCACCTGCCATGAAATCATATAATGTATCGTGTTCCTTTTTCTAGGTATCTGGTAACTGTCCCATGAGTCTATGGAAAGTGCTTTAAAACACAATGTTAAGCAATCAACAAGTAATGAAGGACCAAGCAAACACACTTTAATCTTCTATGATTCAAATCTATAAATCATTCAAAACATTTTACAATATGTCTGTGGATGTTGAATTAGGGCGACGTGATGGCAGAAAGGTGTCACATATGAGATGAAAGTTAACTGCTAACTTTCCCATGATGCTCTCTGTCCTGCTTCCTAAGTACTGAAACCAGCAGGCAGCAGCTCGCTCTGTCTAAACACTGAACAGGAACACACATTGATCAAGAAATGCCTCTTTGACAGGACATGTTTGGACTGTTGCTCAACCTGTAGGGTCAACTCAACGGAACAGCCGTAAGCACATCTAGCATCGACTACACCATTCTTAAGTTAACATCTTATTCAATCAATCAAATGTTATTTATAAAGCACTTCATTTATTGTTAAAATATCGTTCAAAGTGCTTATTACCGTCTCATGCTGTAGTGGTGTTATTACCATCTAATGCTGTACTGGTGTTATTACCATCTAATGCTGTAGTTGTGTTATTACCGTCTAATGCTGTAGTTGTGTTATTACCGTCTAATGCTGTAGTGGTGTTATTACCATCTAATGCTGTACTGGTGTTATTACCATCTAATGCTGTAGTTGTGTTATTACCGTCTAATGCTGTAGTGGTGTTATTACCGTCTAATGATGTAGTGGTGTTATTACCATCTAATGCTGTAGTGGTGTTATTACCATCTAATGCTGTAGTGGTGTTATTACCGTCTAATGATGTAGTGGTGTTATTACCGTCTAATGCTGTAGTGGTGTTATTACCATCTAATGCTGTACTGGTGTTATTACCATCTAATGCTGTACTGGTGTTATTACCATCTAATGCTGTAGTGGTGTTATTACCGTCTAATGCTGTAGTGGTGTTATTACCGTCTAATGCTGTAGTGGTGTTATTACCATCTAATGCTGTAGTGGTGTTATTACCGTCTAATGCTGTAGTGGTGTTATTACCGTCTAATGCTGTAGTGGTGTTATTACCATCTAATGCTGTAGTGGTGTTATTACCGTCTAATGCTGTAATGGTGTTATTACCGTCTAATGCTGTAATGGTGTTATTACTGTCTCATGCTGTAGTGGTGTTATTACCATCTAATGCTGTACTGGTGTTATTACCGTCTAATGCTGTAGTGGTGTTATTACCGTCTAATGCTGTAGTGGTGTTATTACCGCCTAATGCTGTAGTGGTGTTATTACCATCTAATGCTGTAGTGGTGTTATTACCATACAGGGTTGGGTTTATACAGGGTTATGGTTGGGCTCATACAAGGTTGGGTTTGGGCTCATACATGTTTGGGTTTGGGCTCATACAGGGTTGGGCTCATACAGGGTTAGGGTTTGACTCATACAGGGTTAGGGTTGGGCTCATACAAGGTTGGGTTTGGGCTCATACAGGGTTGTGGTTGGGCTCATACAGTGTTGTGTTTGGGCTCATACAGGGTTGTGTTTGGGCTCATACAGGGTTGTGTTTGGGCTCATACAGGGTTGTGTTTGGGCTCATACAGGGTTGTGTTTGGGCTCATACAGGGTTGTGGTTGGGCTCATACAGGGTTGTGGTTGGGCTCATACAGGGTTGGGCTCATACAGGGTTAGGGTTGGGCTCATACAGGGTTAGGGTTGGGCTCATACAGGGTTGGGCTCATACAGGGTTGGGCTCATACAGGGTTGGGCTCATACAGGGTTAGGGTTGGGCTCATACAGGGTTGGGCTCATACAGGGTTGGGCTCATACAGGGTTAGGGTTGGGCTCATACAGGGTTGGGCTCATACAGGGTTGGGGTTGGGCTCATACAGGGTTGGGGTTGGGCTCATACAGGGTTGGGGTTGGGCTCATACAGGGTTGGGGTTGGGCTCATACAGGGTTAGGGTTGGGCTCATACAGGGTTGGGCTCATACAGGGTTGGGCTCATACAGGGTTGGGCTCATACAGGGTTGGGCTCATACAGGGTTGGGCTCATACAGGGTTGGGCTCATACAGGGTTGGGCTCATACAGGGTTGGGCTCATACAGGGTTGGGCTCATACAGGGTTGGTCTCATACAGGGTTGGACTCATACAGGGTTGGGCTCATACAGGGTTGGGCTCATACAGGGTTGGGCTCATACAGGGTTGGGCTCATACAGGGTTAGTGTTGGACTCATACAGGGTTGGGCTCATACAGGGTTGGGCTCATACAGGGTTGGGCTCATACAGGGTTGGGCTCATACAGGGTTGGGCTCATTCAGGGTTAGTGTTGGACTCATACAGGGTTGGGCTCATTCAGGGTTAGTGTTGGACTCATACAGGGTTGGGCTCATACAGGGTTGGGCTCATTCAGGGTTAGTGTTGGACTCATACAGGGTTGGGCTCATACAGGGTTGGGCTCATACAGGGTTGGGCTCATACAGGGTTGGGCTCATACAGGGTTGGGCTCATACAGGGTTGGGCTCATACAGGGTTGGGCTCATACAGGGTTGGGCTCATTCAGGGTTAGTGTTGGACTCATACAGGGTTGGGCTCATACAGGGTTGGGCTCATACAGGGTTGGACTCATACAGGGTTGGGCTCATACAGGGTTGGACTCATACA
Source organism: Oncorhynchus gorbuscha (assembly GCF_021184085.1). Classification (NCBI taxonomy): domain Eukaryota; kingdom Metazoa; phylum Chordata; class Actinopteri; order Salmoniformes; family Salmonidae; genus Oncorhynchus; species Oncorhynchus gorbuscha. The sequence continues at coordinate 1,685 of NW_025751862.1, read as the reverse complement.
GGGTTGGGCTCATACAGGGTTGGGCTCATTCAGGGTTAGTGTTGGACTCATACAGGGTTGTAGCCACAGCATACATCTAGCCACAGCCTACATACACAATAACACACTGCTAGCACACCTCATCTAGCCACAGCATACATACAATAACACTGCTAGCACACCTCATCTAGCCACAGCATACATACAATAACACTGCTAGCACACCTCATCTAGCCACAGCATACATACAATAACACTGCTAGCACACCTCATCTAGCCACAGCATACATACAATAACACTGCTAGCACACCTCATCTAGCCACAGCATACATACAATAACACTGCTAGCACACCTCATCTAGCCACAGCATACATACAATAACACTGCTAGCACACCTCATCTAGCCACAGCATACATACAATAACACTGCTAGCACACCTCATCTAGCCACAGCCTACATACAATAACACTGCTAGCACACCTCATCTAGCCACAGCATACAATAACACTGCTAGCACACCTCATCTAGCCACAGCATACATACAATAACACTGCTAGCACACCTCATCTAGCCACAGCATACATACAATAACACTGCTAGCACACCTCATCTAGCCACAGCATACATACAATAACACTGCTAGCACACCTCATCCAGCCACAGCATACAATAACACTGCTAGCACACCTCATCTAGCCACAGCATACATACAATAACACTGCTAGCACACCTCATCCAGCCACAGCATACAATAACACTAGACAGTGTTGTGACATCAAATGAACCCTATTTCACAGCCCTTGTTTGTAGTGAACTCAGACTGGCTTCATCCCTGTGGAGACAGTAGTCTCACAGGAGACAGTAGTCTGTATGGTCATAGAGAAGGTGTGCTGACCCTGTGTGAACTCTGACCCTTGTCCTGTTTTCTCTGTGTGGTGGGCTGATCTGCCTAGAGAAGGTGTGCTGACCCTGTGTGAACTCTGACCCTTGTCCTGTTCTCTCCTGTCCTCTCTGTGTGGTGGGCTGATCTGCCTAGAGAAGGTGTGCTGACCCTGTGTGAACTCTGACCCTTGTCCTGTTCTCTCCTGTCCTCTCTGTGTGGTGGGCTGATCTGCCTAGGTGCTAGCTAGCTAGCTTTCTCCCTGTCCTCCTCTGTCCCAAATTGAACCCTATTCCCAATGTAGTGTACTACTACTACCACTCTAGTCAAACGTAGTGCACAGGATGCCTATTGGGACGCAGGGCGTCCCTGTGGTCTAGGGTGGTCTCAGCATGGCCACAACACACTGCCTTCATAATGAGACAGATGTTCAGGGCCAACTGTACTGTCGTCTCACCCTGCCTCGACTCTGCAGGACGGACGGATGATAGAGCAGCCGTTTGTCAGGATTAGTGTAGATAGCTCTCTCTGTCTCTCTCTCTGTCTGCATCCCAAATGGGACTATATTCCCTATATCATGCACTATATTTGACCTGAGCCCTGTAGGCCCTGGTGAAAAGTAGTGCACTCTATAGGGAATAGGGTGTCATTAGGGAGGTAAATTCCCTCTCTGCTCTGGCCAGCCTGGCTAATAGTGAGGGACAGTGTTGTGATGATAGGAGTTGTTGTGTGATGATGGTTAAGCCGTCAACCATAAAGGCTCGCTCGCTCGCTCTCTCGCTCTCTCTCTCTCTCGCTCTGTGTGTGCACCAAAACTGACCCC
>NW_025751861.1:0-14076 GCF_021184085.1 Oncorhynchus gorbuscha | reverse complement strand
GGATGATTCTCCAGAGCTGAGAATAATGAATGGTAAACTTAACCCTATACTCTGCTGCCAGTGGACTTCTGGCAGGTTAGGAAGTGTCAGTATGTTTGCCTGTTCTTCCTGTCCCATATGCACAGTGACGATACTGTGGGCCTGAACTAGACCTGGTCCAACACACCCATCTTTCCATTCTCTTTTCCCTGTGTTCAGGTCAGAGAATGATAGATTCATCCGCTGGAGTTTGGGGGAACCCAATATGTTGCCCCTGGATGATATAATCAAGGAGAGGTTGACCGTCACCCTCATGGATGCTAATCATTGTCCAGGGGAGGGCATGTTCCTATTCCAAGGATACTTCAGAACCGTACTCTACACTAGCAGAGCACTGTATTCCACTGTACCACACAATACTCTACAGGGGTCAGTACTAACTCTATTCTACTACACAATACACTGTTGAGTCTCTCTAGTCTAACTAGTCAACAATGGTATTTAGCCACATTTTCCACATAAAGGCAACGGCATGCTTGAGTAGCCTAATATCTCCCCTCACACACAAGCCCCGGTAGCTTGCCGTGATCATATAATGGTTAGTACTGCTCATGGCAATGCGATTCACGGCTTGAGGTCGCTTTTGAATGAGTTAAACTGAGACTCAGCCATATGATGTCGCCATGAGCAGCTCTGCAGATGAGCACAATGATAGACTATCACAGAGTATCAGCCCATGCATAACTTCGGGACGAGGCGGAGAAGTTTTCGCCTTGTGCTTATGCTCTTAGTTGTTGTCAAAATTGACCCGATACAGCTGTTCACTTGTGACTCTGCCTTTAAACTGTAGCCAACGAAACTAAATGTATTGTATGGTAACCTACACTGTTATCAATCTCTGCTTATTTAACGACAGATGTATAGTAATTATTTATTCAACAGCGGTGTGCGGCACCCTTTCCACAATCTCTGCTAAATTCACTCTACTTATTCAGTTTAGTTCATTCTGCTAATTCAAAAGAGCCCTTACGCCGTGACATTGTGAATTTCAATGCCGTGACCCGGATTCGAACCGGGGTTGCTGCGGCTCACAACGCAGAGTACTAACCACTATACGATCACGGCGAGCTACCAGGGCTTGCATATGTGGAGAGTTGAAATTGATCTGCTCAAGCAGGCCTTCACAGTGACGTGCCTGAGGTGGTTAAATTCCAAAGTCTAACGTTACACTTGATGCCAGTTAGATTACAGTTAGTGCTTGTTTGTCTGTGGGACAAATTGGGTTATTCAAGCATGCAGTGAGGACAGGCACAGCTGACCTTTTGGCTTTCCACTCCAAAGGGGTCTCCACAAGCCCTGGTAACTCGCCATGATCATACAGTGGTTAGTGCTCTGTGTTGTGGCCGCAGAGTCCGGGTCACGCCATTTTTGATACACAATGTTACGGCAAAGTCTCCTTTTGAATGACTCAAAGTACTAACTGTGTAATCTAAAATATTAACACGACATAAAGTGTTGGTCCCATGTTTCATGAGCTGAAATAAAAGATCCGGTCTACAGTCTATGACTTAGGTGGCTGGAGTCTTTGACAATTCTTTGGGCCTTCCTCTGACACCGCCTGGTATAGACGTCCTGGATGGCAGGATGCTCGGCCTCAGTGATGTAAGCATTATCCTCTGTAGCGAATTGCAGTCGGATGCTGAGCAGTTGCCATACTGGCGGTGATGCAGCCAGTCAAAATGCTCTGGATGGTGCAGCTTTAGATATTATTTGAGGATCTGAGGTCCAATGCCAAATATTTTCAGCCTCCTGAGGGGAAATAGGCATTGTCGTGCCCTCTTCACGAAGGTCTTGGTATGTTTGTACCATATTTTTCACATGCAAACCTTTATATGTCCGAACTAAGAATAATATAGGCTTCCCGAAAATAACATGGTCGCTGTGGTAGAAAGTTTATTTTGATTGGCGAAATCTGCATTTATCAAAATGTAAACAGGATTATTAGGGAAATTGTTCTTCTTGCAAAGCATGTAGACGTTTAAATCAAACTATTATATAAATCTGAATATTCACAATAATCATAATTTGTGTGTGTACTCAGTGCTGGCCGAGTTTCTATTGGTCAGTCACCGGGCCCCACACTACACGATAAAGGCAAAACATTTCTTACATTGTCGGGGTCTACGACCGCACGTGGCGGTGCTTAATTGGAAGAACTAGACGCTGTCACACTGAACGAGCTGGGAGAACCTTCCAGAAGGACAACCATCTTTCTGCAGCACTCACCAATCAGGCCTTTATGGTGGAGGGCTAGACGCAAGTCACTCCTCAGTGAATGGCACATTGCTCTCTTCTCGTCATTTTCCGAGGATGATTCTCCAGAGCTGAGAATAATGAATGGTAAACTTAACCCTATACTCTGCTGCCAGTGGACTTCTGGCAGGTTAGAAGTGTCAGTATGTTTGCCTGTTCTTCCTGTCCCATATGCACAGTGACGATACTGTGGGCCTGAACTAGACCTGGTCCAACACACTCATCTTTCCATTCTCTTTTCCCCTGTGTTCAGGTCAGAGAATGATAGATTCATCCGCTGGAGTTTGGGGGAACCTAATATGTTGCTCCCTGGATGATATAATCAAGAGAGGTTGACCGTCACCTCATGGATGCTAATCATTGTCCAGGGAGGGCATGTTCCTATTCCAAGGATACTTCAGAACCGTACTCTACACTAGCAGAGCACTGTATTCCACTGTACCACAATACTCTACAGGGGTCAGTACTAACTCTATTCTACTACACAATACACTGTTGAGTCTCTAGTCTAACTAGTCAACAATGGTATTTAGCCACATTTTCCACATAAAGGCAACGGCATGCTTGAGTAGCCTAATATCTCCCCTCACACACAAGCCCCGGTAGCTTGCCGTGATCATATAATGGTTAGTACTGCTCATGGCAATGCGATTCACGGCTTGAGGTCGCTTTTTGAATGAGTTAAACTGAGACTCAGCCATATGATGTCGCCATGAGCAGCTCTGCAGATGAGCACAATGATAGACTATCACAGAGTATCAGCCCATGCATAACTTTGGGACGAGGCGGAGAAGTTTTCGCTTTGTGCTTCAATGCTCTTAGTTGTTGTCAAAATTGACCCGATACAGCTGTTCACTTTGTGACTTGCCTTTAAACTGTAGCCAACGAAACTAAATGTATTGTATGGTAACCTACACTGTTATCAATCTCTGCTTATTTAACGACAGATGTATAGTAATTATTTATTCACCAGTGGTCAGTGGCACCCTTTCCACAATCTCTGCTAAATTCACTCTACTTATTCAGTTTAGTGCATTCTGCTAATTCAAAAAGAGCCCATATGCCGTGACATTGTGAATTTCAATGCCGTGACCCGGATTCGAACCGGGTTGCTGCGGCCACAACGCAGAGTACTAACCACTATACGATCACGGCGAGCTACCAGGGCTTGCATATGTGGAGTTGAAATCATCTACTCAAGCAGGCCTTCACTGTGACGTGGCTGAGGTGGTTAAATTCCAAAGTCTAACGTTACACTTTGATGCCAGTTAGATTACAGTTAGTGCTTGTTTGTCTGTGGGACAAATTGGGTTATTCAAGCATGCAGTGACGAGGACAGGCACAGCTGACCTTTGGCTTTCCACTCAAGGGGTCTCCCACAAGCCCTGGTAACTCGCCATGATCATACAGGGTTAGTGCTCTGTGTTGTGGCCGCAGAGTCCTGGTCACGCCATTTTGATACACAATGTTACGGCAAAAAGTCTCCTTGAATGACTCAAAGTACTAACTGTGTAATCTAAAATATTAACACAACATGTAAAGTGTTGGTCCCATGTTTCATGAGCTGAAATAAAAGATCCCGGTCTACAGTCTATGACTTAGGTGGCTGGAGTCTTTGACAATTCTTTGGGCCTTCCTCTGACACCGCCTGGTATAGACGTCCTGGATGGCAGGATGCTCCTCGGCCTCAGTGATGTAAGCATTATGCTCTGTAGCGAATTGCAGCCGGATGCTGAGCAGTTGCCATACCAAGCGGTGATGCAGCCAGTCAAAATGCTCTGGATGGTGCAGCTTTAGATATTATTTGAGGATCTGAGGTCCAATGCCAAATATTTTCAGCCTCCTGAGGGGAAATAGGCATTGTCGTGCCCTTTCACGAAGGTCTTGGTATGTTTGGACCATATTTTTCACATGCAAACCTTATATGTCCGAACTAAGAATAATATAGGCTTCCCGAAAATAACATGGTCGCTGTGGTAGAAAGTTTATTTTGATTGGCGAAATCTGCATTTATCAAAATGTAAACAGGATTATTAGGGAAATTGTTCTTCTTGCAAAGCATGTAGACGTTTAAATCAAACTATTATATAAATCTGAATATTCACAATAATCATAATTTGTGTGTGTACTCAGTGCTGGCCGAGTTTCTATTGGTCAGTCACCGGGCCCCACACTACACGATAAAGGCAAAACATTTCTTACATTGTCGGGGTCTACGACCGCACGTGGCGGTGCTTAATTGGAAGAACTAGACCCTGTCACACTGAACGAGCTGGGAGAACCTTCCAGAAGGACAACCATCTCTGCAGCACTCCACCAATCAGGCCTTTATGGTGGAGTGGCCAGACGGAAGTCACTCCTCAGTGAATGGCACATTGCTCTCTCTTCTCGTCATTTTCCGAGGATGATTCTCCAGAGCTGAGAATAATGAATGGTAAACTTAACCCTATACTCTGCTGCCAGTGGACTTCTGGCAGGTTAGGAAGTGTCAGTATGTTTGCCTGTTCTTCCTGGGTCCCATATGCACAGTGACGATACTGTGGCCTGAACTAGACCTGGTCCAACACACCCATCTTTCCATTCTCTTTCCCTGTGTTCAGGTCAGAGAATGATAGATTCATCCGCTGGAGTTTGGGAACCCAATATGTTGCCCCTGGATGATATAATCAAGGAGAGGTTGACCGTCACCCTCATGGATGCTAATCATTGTCCAGGGGAGGGCATGTTCCTATTCCAAGGATACTTCAGAACCGTACTCTACACTCAGCAGAGCACTGTATTCCACTGTACCACAAATACTCTGCAGGGGGTCAGTACTAACTCTATTCTACTACACAATACACTGTTGAGTCTCTCTAGTCTAACTAGTCAACAATGGTATTTAGCCACATTTTCCACATAAAGGCAACGGCATGCTTGAGTAGCCTAATATCTCCCCCTCACACACAAGCCCCGGTAGCTTGCCGTGATCATATAATGGTTAGTACTGCTCATGGCAATGCGATTCACGGCTTGAGGTCGCTTTTTGAATGAGTTAAACTGAGACTCAGCCATATGATGTCGCCATGAGCAGCTCTGCAGATGAGCACAATGATAGACTTATCACAGAGTATCAGCCCATGCATAACTTCGGGACGAGGCGGAGAAGTTTTCGCTTTGTGCTTCAATGCTCTTAGTTGTTGTCAAAATTGACCCGATACAGCTGTTCACTTTGTGACTCTGCCTTTAAACTGTAGCCAACGAAACTAAATGTATTGTATGGTAACCTACACTGTTATCAATCTCTGCTTATTTAATGTTATAACGACAGATGTATAGTAATTATTTATTCACCAGTGGTCAGTGGCACCCTTTCCACAATCTCTGCTAAATTCACTCTACTTATTCAGTTTAGTTCATTCTGCTAATTCAAAAAAGAGCCCTTATGCCGTGACATTGTGAATTTCAATGCCGTGACCCGGATTCGAACCGGGGTTGCTGCGTCCACAACGCAGAGTACTAACCACTATACGATCACGGCGAGCTACCAGGGCTTGCATATGTGGAGTTGAAATTGATCTACTCAAGCAGGCCTTCACTGTGACGTGGCTGAGGTGGTTAAATTCCAAAGTCTAACGTTACACTTTGATGCCAGTTAGATTACAGTTAGTGCTTGTGTGTCTGTGGGACAAATTGGGTTATTCAAGCATGCAGTGACGAGGACAGGCACAGCTGACCTTTTGGCTTTCCACTCAAGGGGTCTCCCACAAGCCCTGGTAACTCGCCATGATCATACAGTGGTTAGTGCTCTGTGTTGTGGCCGCAGGTCCGGGTCACGCCATTTTGATACACAATGTTACGGCAAAAAGTCTCCTTGAATGACTCAAAGTACTAACTGTGTAATCTAAAATATTAACACAACATGTAAAGTGTTGGTCCCATGTTTCATGAGCTGAAATAAAAGATCCCGGTCTACAGTCTATGACTTAGGTGGCTGGAGTCTTTGACAATTCTTTGGGCCTTCCTCTGACACCTGGTATAGGCGTCCTGGATGGCAGGATGCTCGGCCTCAGTGATGTAAGCACTATGCTCTGTTGCGAATTGCAGTCGGATGCTGAGCAGTTGCCATACTAAGCGGTGATGCAGCCAGTCAAAATGCTCTGGATGGTGCAGCTTTAGATATTATTTGAGGATCTGAGGTCCAATGCCAAATATTTTCAGCCTCCTGAGGGGAAATAGGCATTGTCGTGCCCTCTTCACGAAGGTCTTGGTATGTTTGGACCATATTTTTCACATACAAACCTTTTATATGTCAGAACTAAAAATAATATAGGCTTCCCTAAAATAACATGGTCGCTGTAGAAAGTTTATTTTGATTGGCGAAATCTGCATTTATCAAAATGTAAACAGGATTATTAGGGAAATTGTTCTTTGCAAAGCATGTAGACGCTAAATCAAACTATTATATAAATCTGAATATTCACAATAATCATAATTTGTGTGTGTACTCAGTGTGGCTGAAGTTTCTATTGGTCAGTCACCGTCCTACACTACGATAAAGGCAAACATTTCTTACATTGTCGGGTCTCACGACCATGACGGGCGGTGCTAATTGGAAGAACTAGACCCTGTCACACTGAACGAGGCTGGGAGAACCTTCCAGAAGGGACAAACCATCTCTGCAGCACTCCACCAATCAGGCCTTTATGGTGGAGGTGGCCAGACGAAGTCACTCCTCAGTGAATGGCACATTGCTCTCTCTTCTCGTCATTTTCCGAGGATGATTCTCCAGAGCTGTGAATAATGAATGGTAAACTTAACCCTATACTCTGCTGCCAGTGGACTTCTGGCAGGTTAGAAGTGTCAGTATGTTTGCCTGTTCTTCCTGTCCCATATGCACAGTGACGATACTGTGGGCCTGAACTAGACCTGGTCCAACACACCCATCTTTCCATTCTCTTTTCCCTGTGTTCAGGTCAGAGAATGATAGATTCATCCGCTGGAGTTTGGGGGAACAATATGTTGCCCCTGGATGATATAATCAAGGAGAGGTTGACCGTCACCCTCATGGATGCTAATCATTGTCAGGGGAGGGCATGTTCCTATTCAAGGATACTTCAGAACCGTACTCTACACTAGCAGAGCACTGTGGCTCCACTGTACCACACAATACTCTACAGGGGTCAGTACTAACCTATCTCTACTACACAATACACTGTTGAGTCTCTCTAGTCGTATTTAGCCACATTTTCCACATAAAGGCAACGGCATGCTTGAGTAGCCTAATAACTCCTCACACAAGCCCCGGTAGCTTGTCAGATCATATAATGGTTAGTACTGCTCATGGCAATGCGATTCACGGCTTGAGGTCGCTTTTGAATGAGTTAAACTGAGACTCAGCCATATGATGTCGCCATGAGCAGCTCTGCAGATGAGCACAATGATAGACTATCACAGAGTATCAGCCCATGCATAACTTCGGGACGAGGCGGAGAAGTTTTCGCTTTGTGCTTCAATGCTCTTAGTTGTTGTCAAAATTGACCCGATACAGCTGTTCACTTTGTGACTCTGCCTTTAAACTGTAGCCAACGAAACTAAATGTATTGTATGGTAACCTACACTGTTATCAATCTCTGCTTATTTAATGTTATAACGACAGATGTATAGTAATTATTTATTCACCAGTGGTAAGTGGCACCCTTTCCACAATCTCTGCTAAATTCACTCTACTTATTCAGTTTAGTTCATTCTGCTAATTCAAAAAGAGCCCTTATGCCGTGACATTGTGAATTTCAATGCCGTGACCCGGATTCGAACCGGGGTTGCTGCGGCCACAACGCAGAGTACTAACCACTATACGATCACGGCGAGCTACCAGGGCTTGCATATGGAGAGTTGAAATTGATCTACCTCAAGCAGGCCTTCACTGTGACGTGGCTGAGGTGGTTAAATTCCAAAGTCTAACGTTACACTTTGATGCCAGTTAGATTACAGTTAGTGCTTGTGTGTCTGTGGGACAAACTGGGTTATTCAAGCATGCAGTGACGAGGACAGGCACAGCTGACCTTTGGCTTTCCACTCAAGGGGTCTCCCACAAGCCCTGGTAACTCGCCATGATCATACAGTGGTTAGTGCTCTGTGTTGTGGCCGCAGAGTCCGGGTCACGCCATTTTTGATACAATGTTACGGCAAAAAGTCTCCTTGAATGACTCAAAGTACTAACTGTGTAATCTAAAATATTAACACAACATGTAAAGTGTTGGTCCCATGTTTCATGAGCTGAAATAAAAGATCCCGGTCTACAGTCTATGACTTAGGTGGCTGAGTCTTTGGATACCCTTGGGCCTTCCTCTGACACCGCCTGGTATAGACATCCTGGATGGCAGGAAGCTCGGCCTCAGTGATGTAAGCACTATGCTCTGTTGCGACTGTAGTCGGATGCTGAGCAGTTGCCATACCAAGCGATGATGCAGCCAGTCAAAATGCTCTGGATGGTGCAGCTTTAGATATTATTTGAGGATCTGAGGTCCAATGCCAAATATTTTCAGCCTCCTGAGGGGAAATAGGCATTGTCGTGTGCCCTCTTCACGAAGGTCTTGGTATGTTTGGACCATATTTTTCACATGCAAACCTTTATATGTCAGAACTAAGAATAATATAGGCTTCCCGAAAATAACATGGTCGCTGTGGTAGAAAGTTTATTTTGATTGGCGAAATCTGCATTTATCAAAATGTAAACAGGATTATTAGGGAAATTGTTCTTCTTGCAAAGCATGTAGACGTTTAAATCAAACTATTATATAAATCTGAATATTCACAATAATCATAATTTGTGTGTGTACTCAGTGCTGGCCGAGTTTCTATTGGTCAGTCACCGGGCCCCACACTACACGATAAAGGCAAAACATTTCTTACATTGTCGGGGTCTACGACCGCACGTGGCGGTGCTTAATTGGAAGAACTAGACCCTGTCACACTGAACGAGCTGGGAGAACCTTCCAGAAGGACAACCATCTCTGCAGCACTCCACCAATCAGGCCTTTATGGTGGAGTGGCCAGACGGAAGTCACTCCTCAGTGAATGGCACATTGCTCTCTCTTCTCGTCATTTTCCGAGGATGATTCTCCAGAGCTGAGAATAATGAATGGTAAACTTAACCCTATACTCTGCTGCCAGTGGACTTCTGGCAGGTTAGGAAGTGTCAGTATGTTTGCCTGTTCTTCCTGTCCCATATGCACAGTGACGATACTGTGGGCCTGAACTAGACCTGGTCCAACACACCCATCTTTCCATTCTCTTTTCCCTGTGTTCAGGTCAGAGAATGATAGATTCATCCGCTGGAGTTTGGGGGAACCCAATATGTTGCCCCTGGATGATATAATCAAGGAGAGGTTGACCGTCACCCTCATGGATGCTAATCATTGTCCAGGGGAGGGCATGTTCCTATTCCAAGGATACTTCAGAACCGTACTCTACACTAGCAGAGCACTGTATTCCACTGTACCACACAATACTCTACAGGGGTCAGTACTAACTCTATTCTACTACACAATACACTGTTGAGTCTCTCTAGTCGTATTTAGCCACATTTTCCACATAAAGGCAACGGCATGCTTGAGTAGCCTAATATCTCCCCCTCACACACAAGCCCCGGTAGCTTGCCGTGATCATATAATGGTTAGTACTGCTCATGGCAATGCGATTCACGGCTTGAGGTCGCTTTTGAATGAGTTAAACTGAGACTCAGCCATATGATGTCGCCATGAGCAGCTCTGCAGATGAGCACAATGATAGACTATCACAGAGTATCAGCCCATGCATAACTTTGGGACGAGGCGGAGAAGTTTTCGCTTTGTGCTTCAATGCTCTTAGTTGTTGTCAAAATTGACCCGATACAGCTGTTCACTTTGTGACTCTGCCTTTAAACTGTAGCCAACGAAACTAAATGTATTGTATGGTAACCTACACTGTTATCAATCTCTGCTTATTTAATGTTATAACGACAGATGTATAGTAATTATTTATTCACCAGTGGTAAGTGGCACCCTTTCCACAATCTCTGCTAAATTCACTCTACTTATTCAGTTTAGTTCATTCTGCTAATTCAAAAAGAGCCCTTATGCCGTGACATTGTGAATTTCAATGCCGTGACCCGGATTCGAACCGGGGTTGCTGCGGCCACAACGCAGAGTACTAACCACTATACGATCACGGCGAGCTACCAGGGCTTGCATATGTGGAGTTGAAATTGATCTACTCAAGCAGGCCTTCACTGTGACGTGGCTGAGGTGGTTAAATTCCAAAGTCTAACGTTACACTTTGATGCCAGTTAGATTACAGTTAGTGCTTGTGTGTCTGTGGGACAAATTGGGTTATTCAAGCATGCAGTGACGAGGACAGGCACAGCTGACCTTTTGGCTTTCCACTCAAGGGGTCTCCCACAAGCCCTGGTAACTCGCCATGATCATACAGTGGTTAGTGCTCTGTGTTGTGGCCGCAGAGTCCGGGTCACGCCATTTTGATACACAATGTTACGGCAAAAAGTCTCCTTTTGAATGACTCAAAGTACTAACTGTGTAATCTAAAATATTAACACAACATGTAAAGTGTTGGTCCCATGTTTCATGAGCTGAAATAAAAGATCCCGGTCTACAGTCTATGACTTAGGTGGCTGGAGTCTTTGACAATTCTTTGGGCCTTCCTCTGACACCGCCTGGTATAGACGTCCTGGATGGCAGGATGCTCGGCCTCAGTGATGTAAGCACTATGCTCTGTTGCGAATTGCAGTCGGATGCTGAGCAGTTGCCATACCAAGCGGTGATGCAGCCAGTCAAAATGCTCTGGATGGTGCAGCTTTAGATATTATTTGAGGATCTGAGGTCCAATGCCAAATATTTTCAGCCTCCTGAGGGGAAATAGGCATTGTCGTGCCCTCTTCACGAAGGTCTTGGTATGTTTGGACCATATTTTTCACATGCAAACCTTTATATGTCCGAACTAAGAATAATATAGGCTTCCCGAAAATAACATGGTCGCTGTGGTAGAAAGTTTATTTTGATTGGCGAAATCTGCATTTATCAAAATGTAAACAGGATTATTAGGGAAATTGTTCTTCTTGCAAAGCATGTAGACGTTTAAATCAAACTATTATATAAATCTGAATATTCACAATAATCATAATTTGTGTGTGTACTCAGTGCTGGCCGAGTTTCTATTGGTCAGTCACCGGGCCCCACACTACACGATAAAGGCAAAACATTTCTTACATTGTCGGGGTCTACGACCGCACGTGGCGATGCTTAATTGGAAGAACTAGACCTGTCACTGAGCAGGCTGGGGAGAACCTTCCAGAAGGACAACCATCTCTGTAGCACTCCACCAATCAGGCCTTTATGGTGGAGTGGCCAGACGGAAGTCACTCCTCAGTGAATGGCACATTGCTCTCTCTTCTCATCATTTTCCGAGGATGATTCTCAGAGCTGAGAATAATGAATGGTAAACTTAACCCTATACTCTGCTGCCAGTGGACTTCTGGCAGGTTAGGAAGTGTCAGTATGTTTGCCTGTTCTTCCTGTCCCATATGCACAGTGACGATACTGTGGGCCTGAAACTAGACCTGGTCCAACACACCCATCTTTCCATTCTCTTTTCCCTGTGTTCAGGTCAGAGAATGATAGATTCATCCGCTGGAGTTTGGGGGAACCCAATATGCTGCCCCTGGATGATATAATCAAGGAGAGGTTGACCGTCACCCTCATGGATGCCTAATCATTGTCCAGGGGAGGGCATGTTCCTATTCAAGGATACTTCAGAACCGTACTATACACTAGCAGAGCACTGTATTCCACTGTACCACACAATACTCTACAGGGGTCAGTACTAACTCTATTCTACTACACACACACTGTTGAGTCTCTAGTCGTATTTAGCCACATTTTCCACATAAAGGCAACGGCATGCTTGAGTAGCCTAATATCTCCCTCACACAAGCCCCGGTAGCTTGCCGTGATCATATAATGGTTAGTACTGCTCATGGCAATGCGATTCACGGCTTGAGGTCGCTTGAATGAGTTAAACTGAGACTCAGCCATATGATGCCGCCATGAGCAGCTCTGCAGATGAGCACAATGATAGACTATCACAGAGTACTCAGCCCCTGCATAACTTTGGGACGAGGCGGAGAAGTTTTCGCTTTGTGCTTCAATGTTTTAGTTGTTGTCAAAATTGACCATACAGCTGTTCACTTTGTGACTCTGCCTTTAAACTGTAGCCAACGAAACTAAATGTGTATTGTATGGTAACCTACACTGTTATCAATCTCTGCTTATTTAATGTTATAACGACAGAGGTATAGTAATTATTTATTCACCAGTGGTAAGTGGCACCCTTTCCACAATTTCTGCTAAATTCACTCTACTTATTCAGTTTAGTTCATTCTGCTAATTCAAAAAGAGCCCTTATGCCGTGACATTGTGAATTTCAATGCCGTGACCCGGATTCGAACCGGGGTTGCTGCGGCCACAACGCAGAGTACTAACCACTATACGATCACGGCGAGCTACCAGGGCTTGCATATGTGGAGTTGAAATTGATCTACTCAAGCAGGCCTTCACTGTGACGTGGCTGAGGTGGTTAAATTCCAAAGTCTAACGTTACACTTTGATGCCAGTTAGATTACAGTTAGTGCTTGTGTGTCTGTGGGACAAATTGGGTTATTCAAGCATGCAGTGACGAGGACAGGCACAGCTGACCTTTTGGCTTTCCACTCAAGGGGTCTCCCACAAGCCCTGGTAACTCGCCATGATCATACAGTGGTTAGTGCTCTGTGTTGTGGCCGCAGAGTCCGGGTCACGCCATTTTGATACACAATGTTACGGCAAAAAGTCTCCTTTTGAATGACTCAAAGTACTAACTGTGTAATCTAAAATATTAACACAACATGTAAAGTGTTGGTCCCATGTTTCATGAGCTGAAATAAAAGATCCCGGTCTACAGTCTATGACTTAGGTGGCTGGAGTCTTTGACAATTCTTTGGGCCTTCCTCTGACACCGCCTGGTATAGACGTCCTGGATGGCAGGAAGCTCGGCCTCAGTGATGTAAGCACTATGCTCTGTTGCGAATTGCAGTCGGATGCTGAGCAGTTGCCATACCAAGCGGTGATGCAGCCAGTCAAAATGCTCTGGATGGTGCAGCTTTAGATATTATTTGAGGATCTGAGGTCCAATGCCAAATATTTTCAGCCTCCTGAGGGGAAATAGGCATTGTCGTGCCCTCTTCACGAAGGTCTTGGTATGTTTGGACCATATTTTTCACATGCAAACCTTTATATGTCCGAACTAAGAATAATATAGGCTTCCCGAAAATAACATGGTCGCTGTGGTAGAAAGTTTATTTTGATTGGCGAAATCTGCATTTATCAAAATGTAAACAGGATTATTAGGGAAATTGTTCTTCTTGCAAAGCATGTAGACGTTTAAATCAAACTATTATATAAATCTGAATATTCACAATAATCATAATTTGTGTGTGTACTCAGTGCTGGCCGAGTTTCTATTGGTCAGTCACCGGGCCCCACACTACACGATAAAGGCAAAACATTTCTTACATTGTCGGGGTCTACGACCGCACGTGGCGGTGCTTAATTGGAAGAACTAGACCCTGTCACACTGAACGAGCTGGGAGAACCTTCCAGAAGGACAACCATCTCTGCAGCACTCCACCAATCAGGCCTTTATGGTGGAGTGGCCAGACGGAAGTCACTCCTCAGTGAATGGCACATTGCTCTCTCTTCTCGTCATTTTCCG
>NW_025751860.1:0-14077 GCF_021184085.1 Oncorhynchus gorbuscha | reverse complement strand
GTCATGCAGGTGAAAGAGGACCCAAAAGCGACTTAACAGAAACAGAGTTTATTTAAGTCCAAACAGGGAATAACAGAAATCCTCTAGTCTGTAGAGGGGAATAACTGGAGAAGCGGCCACAGACTGCAGGTCGCTTCGGGTAGGCGCAGGCCGTAGTAGACAGAGACACCTGCTCACACGCAGCATCTGATGAAGGCAAAAAACACGACAGGACAGGGCGATACACAATCACAGCAAAAACACGACAGGACAGGGCGAAACGCAATCACAGCATGGTGAATACTAAACAAGGAACCGACGGGACAGGAACGGAACACAAAGGAAAGAAAGAGGGAAAGGACCTAATAAGACCAGCAGAGGGAAACGAATAGAATGGGGAGCACAGGGACAAGACATGATAATAAATGACAAACATGACAGTACCCCCCCCACTCACCGAGCGCCTCTGGCGCACTCGAGGAGGAATCCTGGCGGCAACGGAGGAAATCATCGATGAGTGAACGGTCCAGCACGTCCCGAGACGGAACCCAACTCCTCTCCTCAGGACCGTAACCCTCCCAATCCACAAGGTATTGGTGACCCCGTCCCGAGAACGCATGTCCATGATCTTATGTACCTTGTAAATAGGTGCGCTCTCGACAAGGACGGGAGGGGAGGGAAGACGAACGGGGGTGCGAAGAAAGGGCTTAACACAGGAGACATGGAAGACAGGATGGACGCGACGAAGATGTCGCGGAAGAAGCAGTCGCACAGCGACAGGACTGACGACCTGGGAGACACGGAACGGACCAATGAACCGCGGAGTCAACTTACGAGAAGCTGTCGTAAGAGGAAGGTTGCGAGTGGAAAGCCACACTCTCTGGCCGCAACAATACCTTGGACTCTTAATCCTGCGTTTATTGGCGGCTCTCACAGTCTTCCCCGCAGACAAAGGCAGACCGGTAATGAAGTCTAAGGCGATGTGAGACCATGGTCGAGAAGGAATGGGGAGCGGTCTGAGACGACCGGCAGGAGGAGAGTTACCCGACTTAGTCTGCGCGCAGTCCGAACAAGCAGCCACGAAACGGCGCGTGTCACGCTCCTGAGTCGGCCACCAAAAGCGCTGGCGAATAGACGCAAGAGTGCCTCCAACACCGGGATGACCAGCTAACTTGGCAGAGTGAGCCCACTGAAGAACAGCCAGACGAGTGGAAACAGGAACGAAAAGGAGGTTACTAGGACAAGCGCGCGGCGACGCAGTGTGCGTGAGTGCTTGCTTAACCTGTCTTTCAATTCCCCAGACTGTTAACCCGACAACACGCCCATAAGGAAGAATCCCCTCGGGATCAGTAGAAGCCACAGAAGAACTAAACAGACGGGATAAGGCATCAGGCTTGGTGTTCTTGCTACCCGGACGGTAAGAAATCACAAACTCGAAACGAGCGAAAAACAACGCCCAACGAGCTTGACGGGCATTAAGTCGTTTGGCAGAACGGATGTACTCAAGGTTCTTATGGTCTGTCCAAACGACAAAAGGAACGGTCGCCCCCTCCAACCACTGTCGCCATTCGCCTAGGGCTAAGCGGATGGCGAGCAGTTCACGGTTACCCACATCATAGTTGCGCTCAGATGGCGACAGGCGATGAGAAAAATAAGCGCAAGGATGAACCTTATCGTCAGACTGGAAGCGCTGGGATAGAATGGCTCCCACGCCTACCTCTGAAGCGTCAACCTCGACAATGAATTGTCTAGTGACGTCAGGAGTAACGAGGATAGGAGCGGACGTAAAAACGTTCTTTTAGAAGATCAAAAGCTCCCTGGGCGGAACCGGACCACTTAAAACACGTCTTGACAGAAGTAAGAGCTGTGAGAGGGGCAGCAACTGACCGAAATTACGAATGAAACGCCGATAGAAATTAGCGAAACCTAAAAAGCGCTGCAACTCGACACGTGACCTTGGAACGGGCCAATCACTGACAGCTTGGACCTTAGCGGAATCCATCTGAATGCCTTCAGCGGAAATAACGGAACCGAGAAAAGTAACGGAGGAGACATGAAAAGAGCACTTCTCAGCCTTTACGTAGAGACAATTCTCTAAAAGGCGCTGTACAACACGTCGAACGTGCTGAACATGAATCTCGAGTGACGGAGAAAAAATCAGGATATCGTCAAGATAGACAAAAACAAAGATGTTCAGCATGTCTCTCAGAACATCATTAACTAATGCCTGAAAAACAGCTGGCGCATTGGCGAGACCGAACGGCAGAACCCGGTACTCAAAATGCCCTAACGGAGTGTTAAACGCCGTTTTCCACTCGTCCCCCTCTCTGATGCGCACGAGATGGTAAGCGTTACGAAGGTCCAACTTAGTAAAGCACCTGGCTCCCTGCAGAATCTCGAAGGCTGATGACATAAGGGGGAAGCGGATAACGATTCTTAACCGTTATGTCATTCAGCCCTCGATAATCCACGCAGGGGCGCAGAGTACCGTCCTTCTTCTTAACAAAAAGAACCCCGCCCCGGCCGGAGAGGAAGAAGGCACTATGGTACCGGCGTCAAGAGACACAGACAAATAATCCTCGAGAGCCTTACGTTCGGGAGCCGACAGAGAGTATAGTCTACCTCGAGGAGGAGTGGTCCCCGGAAGGAGATCAATACTACAATCATACGACCGGTGAGGAGGAAGGGAGTTGGCTCGGGACCGACTGAAGACCGTGCGCAGATCATGATATTCCTCCGGCACTCCTGTCAAATCGCCAGGTTCCTCCTGAGAAGTAGGGACAGAAGAAACGGGAGGGATGGCAGACATTAAACACTTCACATGACAAGAAACGTTCCAGGATAGGATAGAATTACTAGACCAATTAATAGAAGGATTATGACATACTAGCCAGGGATGACCCAAAACAACAGGTGTAAACGGTGAACGGAAAATCAAAAAAGAAATAGTCTCACTGTGGTTACCAGATACTGTGAGAGTTAAAGGTAGTGTCTCAAATTTGATACTGGGAAGATGACTACCATCTAAGGCAAACATGGGCGTAGGCTTGTCTAACGGTCTGAAAGGAATGTTATGTTTCCGAACCCATGCTTCGTCCATGAAACAACCCTCAGCCCCAGAGTCAATCAAGGCACTGCATGTAGCACCGAACCGGTCCAGCGTAGATGGACCGACATAGTAGTACAAGATCTAGATGAAGAGACCTGAGTAGTAGCGCTCACCAGTAGCCCTCCGCTTACTGATGGGCTCTGGCCTCTTACTGGACATGAATTAACAAAATGTCCAGCAACTCCGCAATAGAGGCACAGGCGGTTGGTGATCCTCCGTTCCCTCTCCTTCGTCGAGATGCGAATCCCTCCCAGCTGCATGGGCTCAGACTCTGAGCTAGAGGAGGAGATGGTTGCGATGCGGAGCAGGGAAACACCGTTGATGCGAGCTCTCTTCCACGAGCCCGGTGACGAAGATCTACCCGTCGTTCTATGCGGATGGCGAGAGCAATCAAAGAGTCCACATCTGAAGGAACCTCCCGGGGAGAGAATCTCATCCTTAACCACTGCGTGGAGTCCCTCCAGAAAACGAGCGAGCAGCGCCGGCTCGTTCCACTCACTAGAGGCAGCAAGAGTGCGAAACTCAATAGAATAATCCGTTATGGACCGTTCACCTTGGCATAAGGAAGCCAGGGCCCTAGAAGCCTCCCTACCAAAAACTGAACGGTCAAAAACCCGAATCATCTCCTCTTTAAAGTTCTGGAACTTGTTAGAGCAATCAGCCCTTGCCTCCCAGATAGCTGTGCCCCATTCTCGAGCCCGGCCAGTAAGGAGTGAAATGACGTAAGCAACCCGAGCTCTCTCTCTAGAGTATGTGTTGGGTTGGAGAGAGAACACAATCTCACACTGCGTGAGAAAGGAGCGGCACTCAGTGGGCTGCCCGGAGTAGCAAGGTGGGTTATTAACCCTAGGTTCTGGAGGCTCGGCAGGCCAGGAAGTAACAGGTGGCACGAGACGTAGACTCTGGAACTGTCCAGAGAGGTCGGAAACCTGAGCGGCCAGGTTCTCCACGGCATGGCGAGCAGCAGACAATTCCTGCTCGTGTCTGCCGAGCATGGCTCCTTGGATCTTGACGGCAGTGTAACGAGCGTCTGAAGTCGCTGGGTCCATTCCTTGGTCGGTTCCTTCTGTCATGCAGGTGAAAGAGGACCCAAAAGCGACTTAACAGAAACAGAGTTTATTTAAGTCCAAACAGGGAATAACAGAAATCCTCTAGTCTGTAGAGGGGAATAACTGAGAAGCGGCCACAGACTGCAGGTCGCTTCGGGTAGGCGCAGGCCGTAGTAGACAGAGACACCTGCTCACACGCAGCATCTGATGAAGGCAAAAACACGACAGGACAGGGCGATACACAATCACAGCAAAAACACGACAGGACAGGGCGAAACGCAATCACAGCATGGTGAATACTAAACAAGGAACCGACGGGACAGGAACGGAACACAAAGGAATAAATAGGGACTCTAATCAGGGGAAAGGATCGGGAACAGGTGTGGGAAGACTAAATGATGATTAGGGGAATAGGAACAGCTGGGAGCAGGAACGGAACGATAGAGAGAAGAGAGAGCGAGAGAGTGAGAGAGGGAGGGGGAGAGAGAGGGATAGAAAGAGGGAAAGGACCTAATAAGACCAGCAGAGGGAAACGAATAGAATGGGGAGCACAGGGACAAGACATGATAATAAATGACAAACATGACAACACGTCCCCAAATGGTTCCCATGAGGGAACATAAATACCCTCTGTCTCTAGACATGAAAGTATTCCCTCTCTTCTGATATCTCACAGTTCAAATGAACACAAACTGCTATTTTTTCTTAATCAGAGAGCTGAAGGTTTCAAGGTTTCCGGGAGAAAAATGTTAATGTTGAATTATGGAACAGCTCTGGAAATAGCACACACTTGGAAGTGGCCTCCTGAAATATTTAAATATACAGTTTGCTTGCTCTGGCTATGCTGTTGATGTCCCACATCTCTAACCTGTTTCAGTTTACCCTCCGTTGTTGAATTTCTCCTAATTAGAAGTGTATATTTATTGGGCATGGCTTTGTTTATGTCTCTCTGTGTGTGTGTGTGTGTCTCTCTGTGTGTGTGTGTACTTGCATGCGTCAGTCAGTGGTTGTGTGTGTGTGTGTATGTGTGTGTGTGTGTAACTTGTCAATGCCTTAACGCTTATTATGAGAAGATCAAAACTACCTTAATGTGGTGTTCTGTCTACCTGATGCATTTCTGAGCTGTTTGAAAAGGGCCCCAGTCGTCTTCATAGAAACTTCCATTCTTGAAGACTAGGGCCCTGTTCAAATAGTCAGCAACTTTTATTCTACACACCAGCATCTGGTTTGCAGCAAAAAACGGTGCTTCTACCTGCTCACACACACACACACACACACACACACACACACACACACACACACACACACACACACACACACACACACACACACACACACACACACACACACACACACACACACACACACACACACACACACACACACACACACACACACACACACACACACACACACACACACACACACACTATGGTTGATGTGTCTGTATTTAGTGGATGTTGGCTCTCACACAATCTTTTATTTTAATTAGAATAACTCAGAGGCACTTGGGTGTAACTGAAACACCTGGAGGAACGATCATGTGTGGAAGGAGAACAGTATGTGTGTGTGTGTGTGTGTGAGTGAGAGAGAGAGTTGCGTATGTGAGTTGTGTCAATGTTTGTGTGTATGTGTGTGTGTGTGTGTGTGTGTGTGTGTGTGTGTGTGTGTGTGTGTGTGTGTGTGTGAGAGAGAGTTGTGTCAAAGTGTGTGTGTGTGTGTCAGTGTGTGTGTGTGTGTGTGTGTGTGTGTGTGAGAGTTGTGTCAATGTGTCTGTGTGTATATGTGTGTGTGTGTATATGTGTGTGTGTGTATGTGTGTGTGTGTGTGTGTGTGCACGGCTGTCTTCTCAGTGGGGTGTAATTTCTCTATGCGGCAAGCAGCTCAGGTGGAGCTCGGCTGCATGTCAAGGAATAGCTGCCCATTCTGTTCATTTTGTCTTGCAACATTTTGTTTCCACAGCAAGTTTGGTGGAGCAATTTTGGCATTGTCAGGGTCATAATCACTGTGGTGTGTGTGTGTGTGTGTGTGTATCAGGATCATAGTATTTATTTGTGTACTCTGTGTACATTATTAGGGTCATTAGTAGTTCAGTGTGTGTGCCCTCTATCTCTGGTGGGAAAAGGCCTCCTGCCTTTGTCTGTGTGGTAACACCTGGGCATCCTGGTTAATCATTTTCTGTTCCTCGTACTCAGCTCCTCCTGATATTTGGATAGAGTATATATGTGCTGTTGAGATACAATTTATTAGGTACACCCTTCTAGGACCTCTCCATTTGTCTCCAGAACTGCCTGAATTCTCCGGGGCATGGAAACGTTGCTCAATTGGTATCAAGGGACCTAACGCGTGCCAGGGAAACATTCCCCACACCATTACACTACCGGTCTGTACCGTTGACACCAGGTAGGATGGGGCCATGGACTCATGCTGCTTACGGAAAATCCTGACTCTGCCATCAGCATTACACAAGAGAAACCGGGATTTCTTGTACCATAATTTTTTTTTTTACTCCTCAATAGTCAAGTGTTGGAGATCGCGTATCAGCTGGAGCTGCTTCTTCTTCTTGCCTCTCGTGTCAAAGGTTGCATGTTCGAATCCAGCACTACAAAATTGTCCCCAACTTTTACCTTAACCATTCCGAGTTAATGCCTAACCTTAAGATTTCTAGGGTTATGCCTAAATTTAACCCTAGCCTTAAAAATGAAAGGGGAACGTCACCCTGGGGGAATCTAGGCTTGTTTTCATCATGTCTGAGGCATTTCTAGGTCAGTGTGATGTGTTTCACATATAATTGCCCAGGAGGAAGGCAGGTCAGGGCTGTTGTGTGTTGATGATGGGGCGTGAGATCTAAAAAGTAATGTGTCCCGCTTTGTGGCATTTCGCAAAGGCTCTATGTTATACTGATCGCACTATACGTTTCTGTAGGTGTAGATATTGTTGTCCTTGTTCGAAAGAGCCATTGGACATCTTTCAGCGATGTTCCTGTTGGCGGATTCATTACTAAATATACAAGCAGACAACAACATTTCAGTCTCTGAAAAACGTCAACTTGTGTTGGGCTACTTCATGCTCTGGCCCCAATCCTCCACAAAGGATTTTTGAAAAGGACGTGGACACTGCTGTAACAACAATCCTTTGGGCAAAACTGATTCAAGTGATTCCTCTCATCAACAGGAATTCGATGATGGCGCATCTGTTAGCTTCATGGTGACATTCAACCATACATTCAACTAGAATATAGCAAAGAGGATTCAAAACAAAGAGTTGCATTTAGCTAACATTAGAAGCTTAGCTCCCATGTGGCACAGCGGTCTAAGGCACTGCATCTCAGTTCGAGAGGTGTCACTACACACCCTGGTTCGATTCCAGGCTGTATCATAACCGGCTGTGATTGGGAGTCCCATAGGGCGGCGCACAATTGGCCCAGCGTCATCCGGTTTAGGTTTTGGCCGGGGTAGGCCGTCATTATAAATAAGAATCAATCACACAAATAGTCAACCTCACAAATAGTCATGACACCAGATAGGATTCCAAACAGATGTAAATAACAATTATTGCATATCCAGCAAGCTAGCTGGCTACGTTTACTAGCCGTCAGTGAGGAGAAACAATAATACAAAAATGTACTGTTGTAAATCTCTAAAACCGGAGGTTTTACCATAAAAATATTTGCCTAAGCTTCCTCGATAGACATGGCTGAAGGTAGATACTGTGACGACCCTCCCACTCTGTCTGCCGTATTCTGTCTTTGTTCTTGTTTCCTTATTAGGATGCCGGTGGGCGGAGTTGAGAGGGTCGTCAGCTACATGGGAAACACCTGGGCCAGGTGTCTCCCAGGATAAATAGACCTCTTCCACATTCATGGGGGAGACTCTCTCCATGCAGACACCTGTTGTAGATTGTGTTGTGGTTCTTGGTGGCCTTTTGTTTGTTTGCTTTGGCACCTTTCAAAACCCTGCATTATCACATTCATGCATGCATAACACTCACTTACACTACTGATTACTGATTACACACACCATTGGATATTTTCCTTAGTTGCTTTAGTTAATAAATATATATTTTGCTACTCCTTATCTCCACGTTGCCTCCCTTTGTTACGGGCTTTGAGCCGGTTCGTGACAAGTGGGGGCTCATCCGGGATCTTTGAACTATTGGTTTGGGAGACCGTGGAGGTACGTGTTTGGTTTGAATATGGTGTTTGAGTGTGATCGGCCCAGTATTGGTTGCCTTTGTTGTTTGGTTTGTGTGCTATGTTGGAGAGAGTATAATGGTTAGTTTCCAGGCCCTGCCTAGCCTGAACTCTTGTTCTACTTTCTGTTGGGACGTCAGTCTGAAGTGAGTAATCTGCTGTGTACCTCGGTGGGAGATTTGGGTAGGGTAGTGGAACTTGCTACCCGGAGCTATAGCCTTTTTCCCCTGATAGGTTTAGCGACGTGTTTCATTTTTTGGAATATGTTGGGCATGGTTAATGTTTGTTATTTTTGTGTGGTGTCTGTGGACTGAGCAGTTGTCTCGGGGGCACATCCGTGGCTTGGTGGAATTTGCCAGCATGCTGGGGAGTTCTATTTCCTTGCCAGCGGGCTACAGTGCGTAAATTCCCACCGCAAATCTGCACGAAGACTAGGGTTGAGTTATTGTAGGTTTTGGGGAAGCTCCATATCTCGTCTCTCTTCTGTGGTGCTCAGGGTGATTGTCAATTCTCGGGTTGTGTTCTGGTGTGCTCAGCAGAAGGGAAAAGCGATACATTTTTTTTGTGTGATTATGGCGTCTTATGTAGATAAGTTTATTCGCTCTCCATCAGAGGAATTGTTAGATTTAGGTACTAAAGAACAGCTGTTGAAGGTCGTGGAACACTACAAGGTTGAGATTAGTGATAAACGTCTAAAGAATTCTATTAGGTTGATATTGAAAGCCAATCTGATGGAGAGTGGTATTCTTGAAGTTACCACCGGGCCAGCCTCTGCTGAGGATTTGTTGTCTCCCATAACGTTACAATGGCCATTCCATCGGTTAGTCCAAGTAGCCTTCTTTTGAACAGCAGAAAGAACTGCTTTTGTTACAGCTAGAGCATGATCGTGAGAAGCTAGAGCATGATCGTGAGAAGCTAGAGCATGATCGTGTGAAATATGAAAAGGAATTGGCATTTAAACAAGATATGGAGCGTGCTAAAATCAAGTTGCAACAAGAACGTATAGAGTTGGTTAGGGAAGGAAAGATCTCAGGGGAGAGTTTGTTTTGGGAAGGTGACCCAGATTTACCTAGGGGTAGTTCCGCTTTTGGTCATACCCCGAGACATTCTTTTCGTTGTTTGAGCGGGTTGCTGACGCTAGGAGTTGGCCTGATTCTGACCGCACTTTAATGTTGCAGTGTGTGCTGACTGGTAAAGCGCAGGAAGCATATTCAGCTCTTAGTGTACACGACAGTGCCAGTTATGATAAAGTTAAAACAGCTGTGTTACAGATTTATGAATTGGTCCCTGAGGCTTACCGCCAACGATTTAGAACTTTAAAAAGGGACGATAACCAGACTCATGTTGAGTTTGCGCGACAGTTATCTTTACAGTTTAATCGCTGGTGTTCCGCCTCTGCAGTTGTGACTTTCCAAGGGCTGTGTGATCTGATTATGTTAGAGCAATTTAAGGACACAATTCCTGATCGTATTGCCACTTATATTAATGAACAGAAAGTAAAGAATGTTGCTGAAGCTGCGGTTTTGGCGGACGAGTATGTGTTGACTCACAAAAGTGTCTTTGCAAAACCCCGTATTCGGAAAGAGTGGGGGCATTCGGATAGATTTGGGCTTCGCTCACCGAGATACTTTGGTTCTCGGGCAGAGTTCTATTCAACTAGGGTTGAACCTGACTCCCATGGTAAGGCTGACTTTGGGCAGGAGTGTCACTACTGTCAAGGTTCAGGTCATTGGAAAAACGAATGTCCACTTCTCAGATCAAAGGGTGCTTACGCTAAATCTAAGCCTGCTGCGTTAGCTGCACCTGTTCCACATCAGTTCATTCTTGACTCATTTCCTCAGGCCCAGGAGAATGTGAAAGTCCATATTGATCCAGACTATTTACCTTTCATTACAGAAGGTTTTGTGTCTATGTTAGGAAGTAAAGACCTAGTGCCAGTGAAGATCCTGAGAGACACAGGTGCCTCTGAATCATTTGTGTTGGAGTCTGTGTTACCCTTTTCTGCTGAGACTGATTCGGGAATAGTGTTCTAATTAGGGGAATAGGTTTGAACACTCTGTCAGTTCCATTGCATAAACTGATGTTGGATTGTGGGCTGGTGAAGGGTGAAGTTGTTGTGGGGGTGCGTCCTTCGTTGCCTATTGAGGGTATCGACGTTATCCTTGGGAATAACTTGGCAGGTGAGCGTGTATGGCCAGTCGTGTTTCCATCTCTAGTGGTTTCCACTAAGCCGTCATTTGTTGGGATTCCTGATGAGAGTGTACAGAGTTTCCCAGAGGTGTTCTCTGCGTGTGCAGTGACACGTTCTATGAGCCGTGGTGAACTAGTCACTGCGCCGACTAATGATAATAATACAAAGTATGTCAGTGTCTTCCCTGTTATCCCGTTATCTGTAACCCGCTCAGATCTAATCAATGCTCAATGGGATGACCCCACGTTGGAAGAGTTGCGTGATCAAATTGTGCCTATAGAACAGTTGGGAGATGTCGCCCATGGCTATTTTCTCCAAGAGGATGTCCTGATGAGAAAGTGGGTGTCTCATGATAGTGTTTTTCTGGGGGAGGCAATTAGTCAAGTTGTTGTACCAGTTAAGCTTCGTGAGTTGGTGTTGGAAACTTCTCACAGCGACGTTGCTGGACATATGGGGGTGAGGAAAACCTACAATCGCATATTAAGACATTTCTTTTGGCCTAGATTAAAGAGGGATGTTTCTGATTTTATCAAAACTTGTCACACCTGTCAATTAACTGGTAAGCCTAATCAAGTTATTAAACCAGTACCATTGTTTCCTATTCCTGTACTCAGCCAACCTTTTGAGTATCTGATTATTGACTGTGTGGGTCCTCTGCCTCGTTCTAAAAAGGGTAGCAGTTACCTGTTCACTGTGATGTGTCAGACCACTAGGTTTCCTGCTGCCTATCCTCTCCGATCTATCACGACTAAATCGGTGTTAAAAGCTTTGACTCAGTTTCTCTCATTGTTTGGAATCCCTAAGGTCATTCAGAGTGATCAAGGATCTAATTTTACCTCTAATCTGTTTGGTCAGGTTCTTCAACAGCTCCATATTAAACACAATGGGTCTAGCGCCTATCACGCGCAAAGTCAAGGAGCACTGGAACGTTTCCATCAAACACTTAAGTCTTTGTTGAGAGCTTATTGTACTGAGATGGATAAGGATTGGGAGGAGGGGTTGCCTTGGTTACTGTTAGCCGCTAGGGAAGTTTCACAGGAGAGCACAGGTTTCAGTCCAAATGACCTTGTGTTTGGACATAGGGTGCGTGGACTTTTATCTGTTCTCCAGGATGACTGGAAGTCTCCCGAGCCTCCTCAGTCCCTGTGTTCGTATGTGTGTGATTTCCGGCGACGGCTGTATGCCGCTGGTGAAATGGCTAAAGAGAAGTTATCATCTTCACAGGAGAGGATGAAGGGCATATTTGATCGCCGAACTGAGCCTCGTCACTTTAGTCCAGGTGACCAGGTTCTTGCTCTGCTGCCAATTGTTGGTTCTCCTTTTCAAGCCAAATTTCAAGGTCCATATACAGTGGTGCGCCAGTACACTGAGCAAAATTATCTAGTTGCCACTCCAGAACGGAGGAAAGCACACCAGCTGTGCCATGTAAATCTGTTAAAACCCTATTATGCACGTTCCTCTGCGACTGAACAGTGGGATTCTACAGAGGACGGTAAACCTGTTCTTTTGGCTGATACCGTTGTTTCCTTGGGTTCTTGTCGTGCTAGACCTGTGCATGAGGAGGAAGATGTTCCTGGTCCTGACGATTGTATATTGCAGGGTAGATTGAAAAATTCAGAAACACTGGATATTTTAGACAGTCTTCGCACTCACCTACCTGTTGATGAGCGGAAAGAGATGGTTGGTCTGATGCAGAGATTTCCAGGTTTATTTTCTGATACACCTACACGTACAAACTTAATAGAACATGATATTGACATTGGAGGTGCTGACCCCATTTGTCAGCGGTTCTATAGAGTTTCTTCAGAGAAACTAAGTTGTCTGGATGCTGAGGTCAAGTACATGCTGGAGAGTAAGATAGCAGAGCCTTCTTTCTCCAGTTGGGCTTCTCCCTGTATCTTGGTCAGTAAACCGGATGGAACAAACCGTTTTGTACGGACTACCGTAAGGTAAACAGTGTCACAAAGCCAGATTCATTTCCTCTTCCTCAGATGGAGGACTGTGTTGATCAAGTCGGTGCAGCTAAGTTTGTGAGCAAATTTGACCTGTTAAAAGGCTATTGGCAGGTGCCACTGACGAGTAGGGCACGTGAAATCTCTGCCTTTATTACACCCTTTGGTCTGTACTCGTATTCAGTTATGAGTTTCGGTCTGCGCAATGCACCTGCCACTTTTCAGCGACTTATGAACAGGGTTGTCGCCGGTCTGACCGGGTGCGCTGTTTATTTGGACGATGTAGTGATCTATGCAGATACTTGGGAAGAACATCTGTCCCGTATTCAAGCCTTGTTCGAACGTCTGGCTGCGGGTCGCCTCACAATCAATCTGGCAAAATGTGAGTTTGCTCAGGCGACCGTTACATACCTTGGAAAAGTGGTTGGGCAGGGTGAAGTGCGTCCTGTTCGGGCTAAAGTGGTGGCTATTGATGCTTTTCCACCACCAACTACTAAAAAGGATAATGCGATGGTGTTTATTTTTACAATCATTCCATCTCGATGTGAGGCACATCCGGGGGACTGAAACGTGATTGCTGATGCGCTCTCTCGTGCGCCCTGTTCCTAATGTTTACGTGACTGACCATTGTTTCGCATTGTCATGTTCTCTCTGTCCTGTCTGCTCCCTCCTGGTCTTGTTTTCTTTCCTCTTAAATGTTGCTTCCTGTGCGAAGGTTGCTGAGGTCTGGGGAGGAGGTTGGCTGGGGCAAATTGTAAGTGTGAACACGTAAACCCTCATCAATTTGGGGCACAGAGGCTGTGTCAATTTGGGACGCAGAGGCCTGTGTCAATTTGGGACGAGAGGCCTGTGTCAATTTGGGACGCAGAGGCCTGTGTCAATTTGGGACGCAGAGGCCTGTGTCAATTTGGGACGCAGAGGCCTGTGTCAATTTGGGACGCAGAGGCCTGTGTCAATTTGGGGACGCAGAGGCCTGTGTCAATTTGGGACGCAGAGGCCTGTGTCAATTTGGGACGCAGAGGCCTGTGTCAATTTGGGACGCAGAGGCCTGTGTCAATTTGGGACGCAGAGGCCTGTGTCAATTTGGGACGAGAGGCCTGTGTCAATTTGGGACGCAGAGGCCTGTGTCAATTTGGGACGCAGAGGCCTGTGTCAATTTGGGACGCAGTGGCCTGTGTCAATTTGGGACGCGGGAGGCTGGTATGTTATTCCGGGGGTCCTTGTTGGTCCCCGGTTTTATGGGGGAATGTGACGACCCTCCCACTCTGTCTGCCGTATTCTGTCTTTGTTCTTGTTTCCTTATTAGGATGCCGGTGGGCGGAGTTGAGAGGGTCGTCAGCTACATGGGAAACACCTGGGCCAGGTGTCTCCCAGGATAAATAGACCTCTTCCACATTCATGGGGGAGACTCTCTCCATGCAGACACCTGTTGTAGATTGTGTTGTGGTTCTTGGTGGCCTTTTGTTTGTTTGCTTTGGCACCTTTCAAAACCCTGCATTATCACATTCATGCATGCATAACACTCACTTACACTACTGATTACTGATTACACACACCATTGGATATTTTCCTTAGTTGCTTTAGTTAATAAATATATATTTTGCT
>NW_025751859.1:0-14077 GCF_021184085.1 Oncorhynchus gorbuscha | reverse complement strand
GCTTTGAGTTTGTTATTTCCTGTTCACCTACTAGGACGCTCAATATTCACCCCCACATTCTACTCCCTCAGGCTGCTAAGATCCCTTTGAGCAGTGAGCTGGGCATCGAAGAGTTCCACTTCAACGATTTCTCATTGGACAACGACGCCATGATCACTGCCTCCCTCCGGATGTTTCTGGAACTCGGAGCCGTCCAGAAGTTTAAGATTGACTACGACGTGAGTGAGGTCAACAATGAGGGAGAATGGAGAGGCTTTCTTATTTCTCTCCAGCAACTTTTCCAAAATCACTACATTTTCCAGAAATCCTGGTTGGATTGTAACAGATTTCCTGGTTATTCTGTCCTGATTCCGGGAATCTTCCAACTGGGGTTTCTGTAAAACCTGGGAATTTTGGGAGTACCAGAATATTACAACCCTTTTGGGAGTACCAGAATATTACAACCCTATTGGGAGTACCAGAATATTACAACCCTATTGGGAGTACCAGAATATTACAACCCTATTGGGAGTACCAGAATATTACAACCCTATTGGGAGTACCAGAATATTACAACCCTTTTGGGAGTACCAGAATATTACAACCCTATTGGGAGTACCAGAATATTACAACCCTATTGGGAGTACCAGAATATTACAACCCTATTGGGAGTACCAGAATATTACAACCCTATTGGGAGTACCAGAATATTACAACCCTATTGGGAGTACCAGAATATTACAAGCCTATTGGGAGTACCAGAATATTACAAGCCTATTGGGAGTACCAGAATATTACAACCCTATTGGGAGTAGCAGAATATTGCAACCCAATAGGGAGTACCAGAATATTACAACCCTATTGGGAGTACCAGAATATTACAAGCCTATTGGGAGTACCAGAATATTACAACCCTATTGGGAGTACCAGCATTTTACAACCCTATTGGGAGTACCAGAATATTACAACCCTATTTGGAGTACCAGAATATTACAACCCTATTGGGAGTACCAGAATATTACAACCCTATTGGGAGTACCAGAATATTGGCGTTCATTGGGAGTACCAGAATATTGCAACCTGAATAGGGAGCACTGAAAAGACAGAAAACCCTGCTTGGGAGGCCAGAAGAGACAGAACCATGGTAGATATCAGACATAAGAACCCCATTGGGAGTACCAGAAGATGTAACCTATTGGGAGTAACTGAATATTGTGAACTTGAATGGGAGCAATGAAGCATATGAACCCTGTTGGGAGTATCAATGACATATAAGAACCTGGTTGGGAGCAATTCAGAATACATAACCCTATTGATCTTGTTTTTGATGAACTCTGGTGACATGTTACAGTAACACCTGATATGAGAACGACAGCAAAGCAAACATTTATTCCTTATGACTGTCCTCCTCCTCTCAGGTCCTGGGCCATGGTATATGATTTTGGGAGGAAGAACTGACACGGTGGCATACCATGAACTGGAGGCATGCCTTCAACGTGTGCCAGTGCATGTTCCTCATGATCACAGTGAGTCAACGCACAAAATATGCTCTATGTACACATTTAGAAAGAGGGTTCCTCAAGGGTTCTTTGGTAAGGCGGATGGTTCAATGTGGAACCGAACCATATGAGTCAAAGTTCCTTTGAGCCCTTAAATGGTTCTTTGCAGTTCATAAAAGGGTTCTTTGATCTTTTAGTGATAATTCAAAATGTAAGGGCGGGGTTTGCTCAAAAATCTTTTTGTGCAGCCGGAGTGAGAGTGTCATTCCAGTTGTCTAATCTGCTGTGTTATTCCATGTCAGATTTGAATATGACCAGGACAGTGTCCTGTAAAAGACTCTGTGTAAGACCTTTGTGTCAGTTCTGTTTGCTGAGTCAGACGTTCCAATCCCTCCTCAGGGACCCCAGACCTTCCACAGCTACCAGTTAACACAATAATGACAACTAAGGAGTTTTAACAATATAATACGACTAACCAGAATAAAACACAGTGTAATGTTCTTCAAAAGGTTATTTGTAGAATCTTTGAGATTGACAAAGATTCTTTAAAGAACCATTCTCCATAAAGGTTCTATAAAGAACCATTAAAAGGCGTTCTCAATAACAACGAAAAGGGCTGTAAGCATAGCGGAACCTTTTTGGTGCTATTGTATGTAGAACCATATTTGAATGGTTCTTTGTAGAACCTTAGGAAAGGGTTCTCTACAGCACTGTAAAAGTTCAATTTAAAACCCTTATAGAACCTTCAAAAAAGGGTTCTACTGTGCCTTCATCAAGAATCCACACCCCTTGACCTTTTCCACATTTTGTTGTGTTACAGCCAGAATTAAAACATTTCTTTAAATTGAGATTTTGTGTCACTTGCCCACACACAATACCCTGTAATGTCAACATGGAATTATGTTTTTGAAACTTTTTAAATGATTTAACATTTAAGGCTGAAATGCCTTGAGTCAATAAGTATTCATCCCCTTTGTCAGGGCAAACTGTTTTGTTCACATTGTTCCTCAATTTGTTTCCCCACCAAGGCAATTAAAGTAAAGATTAACCAATTACAATGGTTCTGTCCCAAATTACCTATTTTGTTCTCCACTTTGACCAGGACGGACAAGGGTAGTGCACTATATAGTGAATAGAGTGCCGTTTGGGACACTAGTAATGTCTTGAATAGTTTCGGTACTTCAGTTACCTCTGTGTCCACAGACGGCTGGTTTCCAGGATGTTCTGTCGGATGCAGAGACCCTGGCGTTGATGGTGGGTTGTCTCTGCCATGACTTAGACCACCGTGGCACCAACAACGCCTTCCAGGCCAAGTGAGTCACCTCGGCTGAGCACCGAAGAGAAATAAGGAAAATGAAGAAAAATGAGGACGATATTAGTCTGATCAGTCAGTCTGCACGTCCGTCCGTCCACCCGTCTGCCTGTCCATCCATCTTCCCTGTTAAATCAATCAGTTGAATGTCCCCTCCTCTGCTGCTTCCTACAGGACTGGCTCTGCTCTGGCCCTGCTCTACGGGACATCAGCTACTCTGGAGCACCATCACTTCAACCATGCAGTCATGATCCTACAGAGTGAGGTGACCTCGGCTACCATCACCTTTACTTCTAAGACTTCCATTTATTCCCCCAACCCTGACATTCCCCTTCCATGTATTACCTGATAATATATCTTTTTCAACAGGGTCATAATATCTTAATATATATTTTGCTCATGTCTTCCAACAGGGTCACAATATCTTAATATATATTTTGCTCATGTCTTCCAACAGGGTCATAATATCTTAATATACATTTTGCTCATGTCTTCCAACAGGGTCATAATATCTTAAATATATTTTGCTCATGTCTTCCAACAGGGTCATAATATCTTAATATACATTTTGCTCATGTCTTCCAACAGGGTCATAATATCTTTGCCAACCTGTGTTCCAAAGAGTACAGTAGTATGATAAGCTACCGAAACAGGCCATCCTCTTTGCTTCAGTAAGACTTCCACATGCAGGGTCATCAGGCTCCTCCCATCTGCTATCATTGAATATATCCGTTTTGACTCTATGTGCTCCTAAACAGGAGGAGGAGCCAGTTCTGTGACTCTATCTGTGCTCCTAAACAGGAGGAGGAGCCAGTTCTGTGACTCTGTCTGTGCTCCTAAACAGGAGGAGGAGCCAGTTCTGTGACTCTGTCTGTGCTCCTAAACAGGAGGAGGAGCCAGTTCTGTGACTCTGTCTGTGCTCCTAAACAGGAGGAGGAGCCAATTCTGTGACACTGTCTGTGCTCCTAAACAGGAGGAGGAGCCAATTCTTTGACTCTGTCTGTGCTCCTAAACAGGAGGAGGAGCCAGTTCTTTGACTGTCTGTGCTCCTAAACAGGAGGAGGAGCCAGTTCTGTGACTCTGTCTGTGCTCCTAAACAGGAAGGAGCCAGTTCTGTGACTCTGCAGTTGCTCCTAAACAGGGGAAACTGTGACACTGTCTGTGCTCCTAAACAGGAGCCAATTCTTTGACTCTGTCTGTGCTCCTAAACAGGAGGAGGAGCCAGTTCTGTGACTCTGCTGCTTGCCATTGTCTGTGCTCCTAAACAGGAGGAGCCAGTTCCTTTTCCTTGTGATCTGTCTGTGCTCCTAAACAGGAGGAGCCAGTTCTTTGACTGTCTGTGCTCCTAAACAAGAGGAGGAGCCAGTTCTTTGACTGTCTGTGCTCCTAAACAGGAGGAGGAGCCAGTTCTTTGACTGTCTGTGCTCCTAAACAGGAGGAGGAGCCAGTTCTTTGACTGTCTGTGCTCCTAAACAGGAGGAGCCAGTTCTTTGACTGTCTGTGCTCCTAAACAGGAGGAGGAGCCAGTTCTTTGACTGTCTGTGCTCCTAAACAGGAGGAGGAGCCAGTTCTTTGACTCTGTCTGTGCTCCTAAACAGGAGGAGGAGCCAGTTCTTTGACTGTCTGTGCTCCTAAACAGGAGGAGGAGCCAGTTCTTTGACTCTGTCTGTGCTCCTAAACAGGAGGTGGAGACAGTTCTTTGACTCTGTCTGTACTCCTAAACAGGAGGAGGAGCCAGTTCTTTGACTGTCTGTGCTCCTAAACAGGAGGAGGAGTCGGTTCTTTGACTCTGTCTGTGCTCCTAAACAGGAGGAGGAGCCAGTTCTCTGACTGTCTGTGCTCCTAAACAGGAGGAGGAGTCGGTTCTTTGACTCTGTCTGTGCTCCTAAACAGGAGGAGGAGCCAGTTCTCTGACTCTGTCTGTACTCCTAAACAGGAGGAGGAGCCAGTTCTTTGACTCTGTCTGTACTCCTAAACAGGAGGAGGAGCCAGTTCTTTGACTCTGTCTGTGCTCCTAAACAGGAGGAGGAGCCAGTTCTTTGACTGTCTGTGCTCCTAAACAGGAGGAGTCGGTTCTTTGACTCTGTCTGTGCTCCTAAACAGGGGGAGGAGCCAGTTCTTTGACTGTCTGTGCTCCTAAACAGGAGGAGGAGCCAGTTCTTTGACTGTCTGTGCTCCTAAACAGGAGGAGGAGCCAGTTCTTTGACTGTCTGTGCTCCTAAACAGGAGGAGGAGCCAGTTCTCTGACTCTGTCTGTGCTCCTAAACAGGAGGAGTCGGTTCTTTGACTCTGTCTGTGCTCCTAAACAGGAGGAGTCAGTTCTTTGACTCTGTCTGTGCTCCTAAACAGGAGGAGGAGCCAGTTCTTTGACTCTGTCTGTGCTCCTAAACAGGAGGAGGAGCCAGTTCTTTGACTCTGTCTGTAATCCTAAACAGGAGGAGGAGCCAGTTCTTTGACTCTGTCTGTAATCCTAAACAGGAGGAGGAGCCAGTTCTTTGACTCTGTCTGTAATCCTAAACAGGAGGAGGAGCCAGTTCTTTGACCGTGTTCTCTCTGGAGAGTTCAGCTGGACAGACGAGGCTCACAGAGAACTTCTCAGGTCCTTCCATCTTTCTTACTTGTCTATTGAACCATGATCAACAATCTCCTTATGTGGAGACTTGGTTTGGTTCTAAACAACCTCTGACCTCTGTCATCACCAGGTCTATGCTAATGACAGCATGTGACTTGGGTGCAGTGACCCGCCCCTGGGAGATCTCCAAACAGGTGAAATGTTACAAAACTTCTTACTGTGTCACAAATGACACCTTAATCCTTATATAATGTACTAGTTTTGACTAGAGTCCATAGGATCATCATTGACATGATTGACATAACTTTGAAATCCCACGACAGGTTGCGGAGTTGGTGACCAGTGAGTTTTTCGAGCAAGGTGACAGGGAGAGGTCAGAGCTCAAGTTAACTCCAGCGGTAAGCAGAATACAGTACTACTGTAACACCTCCTTTCAAACTACACTTCCCTTCAAACTACACTTCCCTTCAAATTACACTTCCTGTTAAACTAAACTTCCGTTAAACTACACTTCCCATTAAAATACACTTCCTGTTAAACTACACGTCCCATTAAACTACACTTCCTGTTAAACTACACTTCCCATTAAACTATACTTCCCTTCAAACTACACTTCCCTTCAAACTACACTTCCTGTTAAACTACACTTCATGTTAAACTACACTTCCCGTTAAACTACACTTCCATTAAACTACACTTCCTGTTAAACTACACTTCCCATTAAACTACACTTCCTGTTAAACTACACTTCCCATTAAACTACACTTCCTGTTAAACTACACTTCCTGTTAAACTACACTTCCTGTTAAACTACACTTCATTGTACAACTTCACTTCCAACTACCCCTCCCTTCAAAATAAACTTATCTTCAATGTCAGATCATCAACTTTGATATTAACTCTCCATCCACTTTACCTTGATTCCTTGAGTCCAAACTCCATTAAAGCACCTTTAGTCTGCACAGCATTTAGAAAGTCGACTTTTATCTTTCCTTCTGCTGAGCTTCAGTATCTTTCTAACGCCCTCTGGGTTCCCAAACGTGAGCCTTGATCTAGGGAGTTCTTTCTTTAGATATTCAACTGTTGGGATGAAATAACTAAAGTTAGTTAAGTGATTAGGGAGTGCCAGATGATACTGTAACCCCCTCCCCCGTCTCTCGCTCAGGCCATCTTTGACCGTAATCGTAAAGAGAGCTGCCCGCCCTGCAGCTGAGTGGATAGATGGGATCTGTGCCCCTCTACCAGGTAACGGACTCGCCTGTTCTAAACCCATCTAGTCTGTTTGTTACTGACACACCAAGTTCAAGGGGAAATCCTACGCAATAAAATCTATGTCCAGTACTTTCATTTAGTCCAGACCTGTATGTTTCACAGTATGATGTCTTCTGAAATGTCTTTATTTCCTCCCTTTTCTCAGTCATCCTGCATGAAATGAGCCGGTGTCTGTCTCGCGATACAGCCCTTCTTAAGTCAGTCTCCCACACTGTCTCCCCTCTAGGCTCTGATGAAGCTTAATGTGAAGCTGAAGCCTATGGTTGATGGGATAGCAGCCAACCGCATGAAGTGGAAGGAGCTGGGCTCATCCTATCAGCAGCACACACACAGAACTGCAGAGACCAATCAAGTCCTGGCTCTAAGTCAGGACCCAACCCAGAGACCAATCAAATCCTGACTCCAGTCAGAACTTCCGCAACTAGGTTTGGGTCCAAATTCAGTACTTGATCAGACATCAGTTCTCACTACAGAGTCCTGAAGTGGTCATCCAGAGTTGGTCAAATTCAGTGCCAGTCAGACATCAGTTCTCCTACAGAGTCTAGTGGTCATCTGGGATCAGATGGAAGTATAGGAGTCTGGTCAGCTGTCTCAGGGGCAGGAGGCTGAGGTTTGAAGGAGGGAATCGGAGAGGGAGGGAGAGAGGGAGGGAATTAGGAGAATGGGAGGAGAAGGAGAAGGGGAGGGAGGGTCTAGGAGGAAGGAGGAGGGAGGAGGAGGAGGAGAGAGGGAGGGGGTCTAGGAGATAGGGAGGGAGGAGAGGAGGGAGGAGAGGGGAGGGAGGGGGAGTAGAGAGAGGAGGGGGAGAGGGAGGGAGAGAGAGGAGGGGTCTGAGATAGGGAGGGGGGAGAGAGGAGGGGAGGCTGTGTGGTACTGTAGTGTCTGTAGTGTCTGTACCTCAACCTGATCTAGTTGGGGTATTAAAAGGTCTGTTTTTACACTTTGTTTCCACCTTGTAGGACACGTCAGTGGGACGAGTGTTGATCTTTATGACCATTGTAATTACAAGAACATTGAGTGTGAAGCATCCATTCATATTAGATTCCTGCTCACCTTCGTTGCACTGCTCTTGTGAAATGTAGTAATGCTGCCCACGTGATAAACCTCCTGTTTGTTAAAGCTTGTGCATCCATGGACCGGCTTTGAAACCAAAGATGTCCAGTAACCAATGTGTTATGCTGCCTTCATGTACAAGAAATCACTGCAGATCTCTTTTTCTCGCTCCTCTTTCCGTCTCTCTTTCCCTCTCTGTACCTCTCTGTATCTGCCCCTTCCCTCTCTTTCTCATCTACCCCCTTCCTCTCTTTCTGTATCCTGCCCCGTCCTCTCTCTCTGTATCTACCCCCGTCCCTCTCTCTGTATCTACCCCGTCCTCTCTCTCTGTATCTGCCCCTTGTCCTCTCTCCTCTTTTCCTCTGTATCTCTCCCCTTCCTCTCTTTCTGTATCTGCCCCAAGTCCATCTCTCTTAATCACTTCAGATTTCCTTCTCTGTATCTGCCCCCTGTCCTCTCTCTCTCTAATCTGCCCCCTCTCTGTATCTTACCCCCTGTCCTATCTCTCTGTATCTCACCTTTTTCCCTGTCCTTAGTATCTCTCTCTTTTTCCTCTCTTATCTGCCTCACCTCTGTCTCTCTCTCTTGTATCTACCCCCTGTCCTAATATCTTTCCCTCTCTCTGTATCTCTTTTCCCTCTCTTAATCTACCCCTTCTCTCTCTTTTTCTCTGTATCTACTCCCCTGTCCTCTCTCTTTTTCCTCTCTGTATCTACTCCCTTCCTCTCTTCTGTATCTACCCCCATTATCTCTCTCTTTCCTCTGTATCTGCCTTCCTCTCTCCTCCTCTCTTATCTACCCCTGTCCACTTATTATCCTTCTATCTCTCTCTGTATCTACCCCCTGTCCTCTCTCTCTTTCCCTCTCTGTATCTGCCTTCCTCTATATATTTGTATCTTCTTGCCTCTCTCTCTCTTTCCCTCTGTATCTGCCCCTTCCTCTCTCTTTTCCTCTCTGTTCATCCTGCCTTCCTCTCTCTCTTTATCTACCCCCTTCCTCTCTCCTCTCTTTCCCTCTCTGTATCTACCCCTTCCTCTCTCTCTTTATCTACCCCTTCCCTCTCTCTCTTTCCCTCTCTGTATCTACCCCCTTCCTCTCTCTCTTTCCCTCTCTGTATCTACCCCTTCCTCTCTCTCTTTATCTACCCCTTCCTCTCTCTCTTTCCTCTCTGTATCTACCCCCTTCCTCTCTCTTTCCCTCTCTGTATCTACCCCTTCCTCTCTCTCTTTATCTACCCCTTCCTCTCTCTCTCTCTTCCTCTCTGTATCTACCCCTTCCTCTCTCTCTTTATCTACCCCCTCCTCCTCTCTCTCTCTTTCCCTCTCTGTATCTACCCCCTTCCTCTCTCTCTTTCCCTCTCTGTATCTACCCCCTTCCTCTCTCTCTTTATCTACCCCTTCCTCTCTCTCTCTTTCCCTCTCTGTATCTACCCCCTCTCCTCTCTCTTTCCTCTCTGTATCTACCCCTTCCTCTCTCTCTTTATCTACCCCCTTCCTCTCTCTCTCTTTCCCTCTCTGTATCTACCCCTTCCTCTCTCTGTATCTACCCCTTCCTCTCTCTCTCTTTCCTCTCTGTATCTACCCCCTTCCTCTCTCTCTTTATCTACCCCTTCCTCTCTCTCTCTCTTTCCCTCTCTGTATCTACCCCCTTCCTCTCTCTCTGTATCTACCCCCCGTCCTCTCTCTCTGTATCTACCCCCTGTCCTCTCTCTCTGTATCTACCCCCCTGTCCTCTCTCTCTTCCCTCTCTGTATCTACCCCTTCCTCTCTCTCTTTATCTACCCCCTTCCTCTCTCTCTCTTTCCCTCTCTGTATCTACCCCTTCCTCTCTCTCTTTCCTCTCTGTATCTACCCCTTCCTCTCTCTCTTATCTACCCCCTTCCTCTCTCTCTTTCCCTCTCTGTATCTACCCCTTCTCTCTCTCTTTATCTACCCCTCCTCTCTCTCTCTTTCCCTCTCTGTATCTACCCCCTTCCTCTCTCTCTTTCCCTCTCTGTATCTACCCCTCCTCTCTCTCTCTTTATCTACCCTTCCTCTCTCTCTCTCCCTCTGTATCTACCCCTTCCTCTCTCTCTTTCCCTCTCTGTATCTACCCCCTCTCCTTCCTCTTCTCTTTATCTACCCCTTCCTCTCTCTCTCTTTCCCTCTCTGTATCTACCCCTTCCTCTCTCTCTGTATCTACCCCCTTCCTCTCTCTCTTCCCTCTCTTTATCTACCCCCTCTCTCTCTCTCTCTTTATCTACCCCCTTCCTCTCTCTCTTTCCCTCTCTGTATCTACCCCCTTCCTCTCTCTCTGTATCTACCCCCTTCCTCTCTCTCTTTATCTACCCCCTTCCTCTCTCTCTCTTTCCTCTCTGTATCTACCCCCTTCCTCTCTCTCTGTATCTACCCCTTCCTCTCTCTCTTTCCCTCTCTTTATCTACCCCCTTCCTCTCTCTTTATCTACCCCCTTCCTCTCTCTCTTTCCCTCTCTGTATCTACCCCCTTCCTCTCTCTCTGTATCTACCCCCTTCCTC
The DNA here is from genome assembly GCF_021184085.1 of Oncorhynchus gorbuscha. NCBI lineage: Eukaryota > Metazoa > Chordata > Actinopteri > Salmoniformes > Salmonidae > Oncorhynchus > Oncorhynchus gorbuscha. The sequence continues at coordinate 3,875 of NW_025751859.1, read as the reverse complement.
TCTCTCTTTATCTACTCCCTTCCTCTCTCTCTTTCCCTCTCTGTATCTACCCCCCTTCCTCTCTCTTTATCTACCCCTTCCTCTCTCTCTCTTTCCCTCTCTGTATCTACCCCTTCCTCTCTCTCTTTCCCTCTCTGTATCTACCCCTTCCTCTCTCTCTCTTTCCCTCTCTGTATCTACCCCTTCCTCTCTCTCTTTATCTACCCCCTTCCTCTCTCTCTCTCTTTTCCCTCTCTGTATCTACCCCCTTCCTCTCTCTCTGTATCTACCCCTTCCTCTCTCTTTCCTCTCTTTATCTACCCCCTTCCTCTCTCTCTCTTTCCCTCTCTGTATCTACCCCCTGTCCTCTCTCTCTTTCCCTCTCTGTATCTACCCCTTCCTCTCTCTCTTTCCCTCTCTGTATCTACCCCCTGTCCTCTCTCTCTTTCCCTCTCTGTATCTACCCCCTTCCTCTCTCTCTTTCCCTCTCTGTATCTACCCCCTTCCTCTCTCTCTTTCCCTCTCTGTATCTACCCCCTTCCTCTCTCTCTTTCCCTCTCTGTATCTACCCCCTTCCTCTCTCTCTTTCCCTCTCTGTATCTACCCCCTTCCTCTCTCTCTTCCCTCTCTGTATCTACCCCCTGTCCTCTCTCTCTTTCCCTCTCTGTATCTACCCCTTCCTCTCTCTCTCTCTTCCTCTCTGTATCTACCCCTTCCTCTCTCTCTTTCCTCTCTGTATCTACCCCTCCTCTCTCTCTCTCTTTCCCTCTCTGTATCTACCCCCTGTCCTCTCTCTCTCTGTATCTACCCCCTGTCCTCTCTCTCTTTCCCTCTCTGTATCTACCCCCTTCCTCTCTCTCTTTCCCTCTCTGTATCTACCCCCCTGTCCTCTCTCTCTTTCCCTCTCTGTATCTACCCCCTTCCTCTCTCTCTTTCCTCTCTGTATCTACCCCCTTCCTCTCTCTTTCCCTCTCTGTATCTACCCCCTGTCCTCTCTCTCTTTCCCTCTGTATCTACCCCCCTGTCCTCTCTCTCTGTATCTACCCCTTCTGTCCTCTCTCTCTTTCCCTCTCTGTATCTACCCCCTTCCTCTCTCTCTTTCCCTCTCTGTATCTACCCCTTCCTCTCTCTCTTTCCCTCTCTGTATCTACCCCCTGTCCTCTCTCTCTTTCCCTCTCTGTATCTACCCCCTGTCCTCTCTCTCTGTATCTACCCCCTGTCCTCTCTCTCTGTATCTACCCCCTGTCCTCTCTCTCTTTCCCTCTCTGTATCTACCCCTTCCTCTCTCTCTTCCCTCTCTGTATCTACCCCCCGCCTCTCTTACCCTCTCTGTATCTACCCCCCGCCCTACCTCTCTGTATCTACTCCCCTTCCTCTCTTTCTGTATCTACCCCCGTCCTCTCTCTCTGTATCTACCTCCCGTCCTCTCTCTTCTGTATCTACCCCCTGTCCTCTCTCTCTTTCCCTCTCTGTATCTACCCCCCGGTCCTCTCTCTCTGTATCTACCCCCCTGTTCATATATATAATAAATATCTGTATCTGCCCCCAAGCCCTACCTCTCTGTATCACCCCCGCCCTCTCTTAGTATCTACGATCCTCTCTCTTTCCCTCTCTGTATCTACCCCAGTCCTCTCTCTGTGTCTACTTTAGTCCATATATAATATATATAGCCATCTGCCCCCGTCCTCTTAATCTGCCACAGGTCTCATAACATATGTCTGTCCTTTATTCTCTTAGTGTCTGCCCCGTCCTCTCTCTTTTTCTCTCTCTGTATCTACCCCCCGCTCCTCTCTCTGTATCTCTCTGTATCTACCCCGTCCTCCTCTCTTTTTTCTCTCTGTATCTACCCCCCGTCCTCTCCTCTGTATCTACCCCCGTCCTCTCTCTCTTTCTCTCTCTGTATCTACTCCCCCCATTCTCTCTCTCTCTGCCCAATCTACCCCCCGCCCTCTCTCTCTTTCCCTCTCTGTATCTACCCCCCCACCCCTCTCTCTGTATCTCTCTGTATCTCATGTATTCACTCCCCCGCCTCTCTCTCTATCTACCCCTCTCTCCGTATCTCTCTCTGTATCTACCCCCCCCTCTCTGTATCTCTCTGTATCTCTCTCTCTATCTACCCCCCTCTCTCTGTATCTCTGTATCTCTCTCTGTATCTACCCCCTCTCTCTGTCTCTCTCTGTATCTACCCCCTCTCTATTTCTGTCTCCTCTATCCTGCCCCCCTCTCTCTGTTATCTCTCTGTACATCTCTCTGTATCTACCCTCTCATTTCTGTCTCCCTCTATCTGCCCCACTCTCTCCTTGTCTCTCTGTGTCTCTCTCTGTATCTGCCCCACCCGCCTCTCTCTCTATCCTACCCCCTCTCTGTATCTCTGTGTCTCTCTCTGTATCACCCCATTATATGTCTATCTACCCCCTCTCTTAGTAATCTCTCCTCTGTATCCTACCCCCATTATCTCTCCTCTATCTTACCCCCTCTCTCTGTATCTCTCTCTGTATCTACCCCCTCTCTCTGTATCCTCTGTATCTCTCTCTGTATCTACCCCCTCTCTCTGTATCTCTCTGTATCTCTCTCTGTATCTACCCCCCCGCTCTCTCTCTCTATCTACCCCCTCTCTCTGTATCTCTCTCTGTATCTCTCTCTGTATCTCTCTCTGTATCTACCCCCCTCTCTCGTATCTCTCTCTGTATCTACCCCTGCCCTCTCTCTGTATCTCTCTCTGTATCTACCCCCTCTCTCTGTATCTCTCTGTATCTCTCTCTGTATCTACCCCCTCTCTCTGTATCTCTCTCGTATCTACCCCCTCTCTCTGTATCTCTCTCTGTATCTACCCCCTCTCTCTGTATCTCTCTGTATCTCTCTCTGTATCTACCCCTCTCTCTGTATCTCTCTGTATCTACTCCCTGCCCTCTCTCCGTATCTCTCTGTATCTACCCCCCTCTCTCTGTATCTCTCTGTATCTACCCCTGCCCTCTCTCTGTATCTCTCTCTGTATCTACCCCCTCTCTCTGTATCTCTCTCTGTATCTACCCCTGCCCTCTCTCTGTATCTCTCTGTATCTACCCCTGCCCTCTCTATTTCTGTCTCCCTCATCTACCCCCTCTCTCTGTATCTCTCTCTGTATCTCTCTCTGTATCTCTCTGTGTATCTCTCTGTATCTACCCCCTCTCTCTGTATCTCTCTCTGTATCTACCCCTGCCCTCTCTATTTCTGTCTCCCTCTATCTATCCCCCTCTCTCTGTATATCTCTCTGTATCTACCCCTGCCCTCTCTATTTCTGTCTCCTCTATCTATCCCCTCTCTCTGTATCTCTCTCTGTATCTCTCTCTGTATCTCTCTGTATATCTCTCTGTATCTCTCTGTATCTCTCTCTGTATCTACCCCCTCTCTCTGTATCTCTCTGTATCTACTCCTCTCTCTGTATCTCTCTGTATCTACCCCTCTCTCTGTATCTCTCTCTGTATCTACCCCCTCTCTCTCTGTATCTCTCTCTGTATCTCTCTGTATCTCTCTCTGTATCTCTCTGTATATCTCTCTGTATCTCTCTCTGTATCTCTCTGTATCTCTCTGTATATCTCTCTGTATCTCTCTCTGTATCTCTCTCTGTATCTCTCTCTGTATCTCTCTCTGTATATCTCTCTGTATCTCTCTGTATCTCTCTCTGTATCTCTCTCTGTATCTCTCTCTGTATCTCTCTGTATCTCTCTCTGTATCTCTCTCTGTATCTCTCTCTGTATCTCTCTCTGTATATCTCTCTGTATCTCTCTGTATCTCTCTCTGTGTCTCTCTCTCTCTCTCTGTATCTCTCTGTATCTCTCTCTGTATCTCTCTCTGTATCTCTCTCTGTATCTCTCTCTGTATCTCTCTCTGTATCTCTCTCTGTATATCTCTCTGTA
>NW_025751858.1:0-14081 GCF_021184085.1 Oncorhynchus gorbuscha | reverse complement strand
GATTAAAGACTCAGCGCTAGTGCCCAGAGGAATCAATAGAATGGACCCAGTTTACTAGACGCTCGTTACATACCGCCGAGATCCAGTGAGCCATGCTCAGCAGATACACGGCAGATTGTTCAATATTTGTCGCGGGAGACAACGCCAGGCTCACCTCCTGGACAGTTCCAGTATCGCTTCACCTGCTTCTTACTGCCGAAGAGAACCCAGCGTTACTCGGACACCGAGTGCCGCTTCCTTCAAAGAGGCGTGAGATTGTGCCTCTCCACCCAATACGAGACGCCAGCTCCTCACTCTGTCAGCGATCGGGAGTAAGCTCGACAGCTCTATCAGTATACCAGAGAGCATGATCTCGCTTGACCGCTCAGCTTCCGCGCGAGGCCTAGCCTATGCCAAGGCTTTCCTCGCGATCCTCCCAGTGAGCGGGAACGCCTCGCTTTCGGAGACTCCACGCGAGCGGGCGACGAGACGCCGAGGTTCCTCAGATGGGACTCTGATTGCTCGTCGGACGGAGATCCTCGCCGGCCGCGAGAGAGTCAACGTGCTCTCACCGCCATCATTCCTCCTTCTCGGTCAAAAGACGCCCATGCAGCCGGGACGCGATCCTCGACCACAACCGCCGTGTCTATTTGCGAGTTGCTGACATTTGTTATTCACAGAGCTCATCTAAATACGATTACAGGTGAGCAAAGAATTACTCGTTCTCCACTAAAATCCTAAAGATTTTTGTCGGGTTCGACGACGCTTGATCAGTTCTGGTGCTTACATGTAGTGCTCTGATTAGACTCCTTGGGGCTGAGGGTTACATTCAGAGTTAGAGAGTTTTCATAAAATTCGCTTTTTAGATGGTCAATTCTATATCAGATTTGAGACACTACTTTTAACCCTCACAGTATCTGAAATCACAGATCACTTTTGATTTTACCAATCGCTTACACCCGTTGTTTTGGGTTTCAGTAATGTCATAATCCTTTCTATTTCATTGGTCTAGTAATTCTATCCGAACGCTTCTTGCGAAGTGTTTATCGCCCCTACATCTCGCTTTCTTCTGTCCCTACTTCCGTGGAGGAATGGCTTTAGCTTGACAGAGTGCCGAGGACATCATGATCCATTTTTCCACGGGTTCGCGCCCGTCCCAGAGCAACCTCCCTTTTCTCCGTCGCAGGACAGTATTGATCTCCTTCGGGACCACCTCCTCGGGTTCCGGTCGCCTCGGTTTGTCTGTGTCTCGTACCATAGTACCTCTTCCTCTCGGAGCCGCGGGTTCTTTTTCATTACGGACTGCAGCCCCGCGCATATGTAGGGCTGAACATTCATAACGCTAAGACCGCATCGCTTTCCCCTTATGCTCATCAGCCTCGAGATTCTGTGAGCCAGGTGCTTATTAAGTTGGACCTCGGCGCCCGCGCTTTTTCATCGTAGCAGGGGACGAGGAAAACGGCGCTAACACCTGCTAGGGGCATTCCTGACCGCCGCTTGTCTCGCCAGTTTCAGCTGTTTTTCAGGCATTGTTAAGATTTATTTTTGTCTATATCTTATATCCTGATTTTTCCCGCCACCGGCATTCATGTTCAGCACGCTCTACGTTTTCTTCTTGTATAATCACGCAAAGGCTGAGAAGTGCTCTTTCATGCCTCCCGCTATTCTTCGGTTCCGGCATGCTGAAGGCACAGATACCCGCAGGTTCAGTTACCGCGATTACGTTGCAGCGCTTTGCTCAAGACGTCGGCTATCGCACTCGTCAGTTGCACGCTATTCTTCACAAATACTTCTGTCACATCGGTATCATCGCTTTCAGGAGCTTTTTGGATCTTCAAAGAACGCTTTATCGCCCGCTCTATCCTCGACGGTCACTTGACAATTTCATTGACGCTTTCAGAGTGTATGCAATATAGCATACAGTTCATCGAGCAGTGTCTATCCTGCGCTTTACTCTCGCCTGTCGCCTTTCAATGGAAGAGCGCCAGGGTGGAACGATCAATGATGGGGGTAACCGTCCGGCTTCGCCATCTCGCTTTCTTGTTCCTAGGCTTTGTTTTTACAGTGGTTGAGGGGATTTTTAATCGCTTTTCTTGTCGCTTTGGACTGATAAGAACCCTGAACCGCCCCGGATGCTCGCGCTGTTGGGCGCAGTTTTTTTTCGCCCTCGGTTTCCAGATTTCTATCGCTCGGGCAGCAAGAACACCGTTTCGATGCTTATCCCCGCTCTGGCAAATTTGCTTCTACTCGATCCCCGGTGGGGACTCTTATGGGCGCAGTTGTCGGGTTAATATCTGGGAATTGAAGACAGGCTACAGCACTCACGCATACTGCCGCCGCTGCGCTGTCCTGCAACCTCCTGCTTCCAGCCCGCCTGGCCGTTCGCTCATTTCCGCGCTCGGCGCGCTTCTTTTGCGGCCGACTTCAGGAGCGGACGCCGCCGCTGCTTGTTCGACTCCCGGCGCGATCTCGTTCGAAGGTCAGTTTCATTTTTTCTCGACCATCGCTCTAGACCTTTCATTATCGGCATCTGGCCTTGTCTGCGGGAAGACTGCGATTCTTACGGTTGTCGATAGCGGCACATTTCCTCGCTAAACCTCCTTCCGCTGGGCGGAGACGGCACAAATCATTATCGAGAATGCATTCAGAATACTCCGGCCTCCTGTGCCAGACGCCGCCTCAGACAGGCCCACCCACGCCCTTAAAGTGGAGTTCTGTCAGTTTGATTGGTGTGTCCGTCAGCCTCTCCGGGTTTCATCCCTTGTCTACGGTCAAGCAGAGGAAAAATAATCAGATGATTGCACGAGACATGCAGTCAGAAACCCCCCAAACTTAAGGCAGAACAGCCTCTGCAGAATACAATTCGCTTCCTCGTTCGTTACCACTCCTCCCAGACACAGGCCTCCTCCAGCCTCATCCCAGCTTGCATCGAGTTCAGCGCTCCCTGAGCAAGCGAAACTATGTTGTGAGTTTGACCCCGGAAGAGGGTGAGGGTCTGCACCTGCTGTTACTAGGCAACAGACTGTGAGGAGAGCCGCCACCAAACGCAGGATTAGCAGGTCCCATACAGTAGGCCAGAGTGTGTGGCTTTCCACTGCAATTTTCTATGATAGCTCTCGTAAGTTGATGTACTATTGGAGCACCTCCCAGGGCCGGTCAATCTGATCGCTGTGCGCCACAGCTTCTTCCCTTCTGTCCTTCTCAGCCCAAATGAGCAGGGATTCTTTCTATCAGCCTTTTCTGACGGTCAGTTACTTGAGGGGTTACTTGTCCCGGTGAGAGAGTATTGTGCATCGCCCTGTCGTGTCATGCAGGTGAAAGAGGATCAAAGCTGACTTGGGCTTAAAACAGAGTCTTTAATCCATTAAAGTGAATACAAAACAAAAAACACAACTTGCTTCTTCGAAATGACGAGACAAACTGAGACTTTTTGAACAGCAGAACAGCAGGTTGCCTCGGGAAGGCACTAACTAGACAGACTTCAGACACCTTCACCACGCAGCATCTGAGGAAAACCCTACTTTCACGGCTTCAGGCGATACACAATCACAGCACGGTGAATTCTAAACAAGGAACCGACAGGACAGGAACGGAACACAAAGGAAGAAATAGGACTCTAATCAGGGGAAAGGATCGGAACAGGTGTGGGAAGACTAAATGATTGATTAGGGAATAGGAACAGCTGGGAGCAGGAACGGAACGATAGAGAGAAGAGAGAGCGGGAGAGTGAGAGAGGAGGGGGAGAGAGGGATAGAAAGAGGGAAAGAACCTAATAAGACCAGCAGAGGGAAACGAATAGAAGGAGAAGAACAGGGACAAGGCATGATAATCAATGACAAAACATGACAGTACCCCCCCACTCACCGAGGAGGAATCCTGGCGGCAACGGAGGAAATCATCAATGAGTGAACGGTCCAGCACGTCCCGAGACGGAACCCAACTCCTCTCCTCAGGACCGTAACCCTCCCAATCCACTAAGTATTGGTGACCCCGTCCCCGAGAACGCATGTCCATGATCTTATGTACCTTGTAAATAGGTGCGCTCTCGACAAGGACGGGAGGGGGGGAGGGAAGACGAACGGGAGTGCGAAGAAAGGGCTTGACACAGGAGACATGGAAGACAGGATGGACGCGACGAAGATGTCGCGGAAGAAGCAGTCGCACAGCGACAGGATTGACGACCTGGGAGACACGGAACGGACCAATGAACCGCGGAGTCAACTTACGAGAAGCTGTCGTAAGAGGAAGGTTGCGAGTGGAAAGCCACACTCTCTGGCCGCAACAATACCTTGGACTCTTAATCCTGCGTTTATTGGCGGCTCTCACAGTCTGTGCCCTGTAACGGCAAAGTGCAGACCTCACCCTCCTCCAGGTGCGCTCACAACGTTGGACAAACGCTTGAGCGGAGGGAACGCTGGACTCGGCAAGCTGGGATGAGAACAGAGGAGGCTGGTAACCCAGACTACTCTGAAACGGAGATAACCCGGTAGCAGACGAAGGAAGCGAATTGTGAGCGTATTCTGCCCAGGGGAGCTGTTCTGCCCAAGACGCAGGGTTTCTGAAAGAAAGGCTGCGTAGTATGCGACCAATCGTCTGATTGGCCCTCTCTGCTTGACCGTTAGACTGGGGATGAAACCCGGAAGAGAGACTGACGGACGCACCAATCAAACGACAGAACTCCCTCCAAAACTGTGACGTGAATTGCGGGCCTCTGTCTGAAACGGCGTCTAACGGGAGGCCATGAATTCTGAATACATTCTCGATAATGATTTGTGCCGTCTCCCTTAGCGGAAGGAAGTTTAGCGAGGGGAATGAAATGTGCCGCCTTAGAGAACCTATCGACAACCGTAAGAATCACAGTCTTCCCCGCAGACAAAGGCAGACCGGTAATGAAGTCTAGGGCGATGTGAGACCATGGTCGAGAAGGAATGGGGAGCGGTCTGAGACGACCGGCAGGAGGAGAGTTACCCGACTTAGTCTGCGCGCAGTCCGAACAAGCAGCCACGAAACGGCGCGTGTCACGCTCCTGAGTCGGCCACCAAAAGCGCTGGCGAATAGACGCAAGAGTGCCTCGAACACCGGGATGACCAGCTAACTTGGCAGAGTGAGCCCACTGAAGAACAGCCAGACGAGTGGAAACAGGAACGAAAAGGAGGTTACTAGGACAAGCGCGGCGACGCAGTGTGCGTGAGTGCTTGCTTAACCTGTCTTTCAATTCCCCAGACTGTTAACCCGACAACACGCCCATAAGGAAGAATCCCCTCGGGATCAGTAGAAGCCACAGAAGAACTAAACAGACGGGATAAGGCATCAGGCTTGGTGTTCTTGCTACCCGGACGGTAAGAAATCACAAACTCGAAACGAAGCAAAAACAACGCCCAACGAGCTTGACGGGCATTAAGTCGTTTGGCAGAACGGATGTACTCAAGGTTCTTATGGTCTGTCCAAACGACAAAAGGAACGGTCGCTCCCTCCAACCACTGTCGCCATTCGCCTAGGGCTAAGCGGATGGCGAGCAGTTCACGGTTACCCACATCATAGTTGCGCTCAGATGGCGACAGGCGATGAGAAAAATAAGCGCAAGGATGAACCTTATCGTCAGACTGGAAGCGCTGGGATAGAATGGCTCCCACGCCTACCTCTGAAGCGTCAACCTCGACAATGAATTGTCTAGTGACGTCAGGAGTAACGAGGATAGGAGCGGACGTAAACGTTCTTTTAGAAGATCAAAAGCTCCTGGGCGGAACCGGACCACTTAAAACACGTCTTGACAGAAGTAAGAGCTGTGAGAGGGGCAGCAACTTGACCGAAATTACGAATGAAACGCCGATAGAAATTAGCGAAACCTAAAAAGCGCTGCAACTCGACACGTGACCTTGGAACGGGCCAATCACTGACAGCTTGGACCTTAGCGGAATCCATCTGAATGCCTTCAGCGGAAATAACGGAACCGAGAAAAGTAACGGAGGAGACATGAAAGAGCACTTCTCAGCCTTTACGTAGAGACAATTCTCTAAAAGGCGCTGTAGAACACGTCGAACGTGCTGAACATGAATCTCGAGTGACGGAGAAAAATCAGGATATCGTCAAGATAGACAAAAACAAAGATGTTCAGCATGTCTCTCAGAACATCATTAACTAATGCCTGAAAAACAGCTGGCGCATTGGCGAGACCAAACGGCAGAACCCGGTACTCAAAATGCCCTAACGGAGTGTTAAACGCCGTTTTCCACTGGTCCCCCTCTCTGATGCGCACGAGATGGTAAGCGTTACGAAGGTCCAACTTAGTAAAGCACCTGGCTCCCTGCAGAATCTCGAAGGCTGATGACATAAGGGGAAGCGGATAACGATTCTTAACCGTTATGTCATTCAGCCCTCGATAATCCACGCAGGGGCACAGAGTGTCCTTCTTCTTAACAAAAAGAACCCCGCCCCGGCCGGAGGGAAGAAGGCACTATGGTACCGGCGTCCAAGAGACACAGACAAATAATCCTCGAGAGCCTTACGTTCGGGAGCCGACAGAGAGTATAGTCTACCCCGAGGAGGAGTGGTCCCCGGAAGGAGATCAATACTACAATCATACGACCGGTGAGGAGGAAGGGAGTTGGCTCGGACCGACTGAAGACCGTGCGCAGATCATGATATTCCTCCGGCACTCTGTCAAATCGCCAGGTTCCTCCTGAGAAGTAGGGACAGAAGAAACGGGAGGGATGGCAGACATTAAACACTTCACATGACAAGAAACGTTCCAGGATAGGATAGAATTACTAGACCAATTAATAGAAGGATTATGACATACTAGCCAGGGATGACCCAAAACAACAGGTGTAAACGGTGAACGAAAAATCAAAAAAGAAATAGTCTCACTGTGGTTACCAGATACTGTGAGGGTTAAAGGTAGTGTCTCAAATCTGATACTGGGAAGATGACTACCATCTAAGGCGAACATGGGCGTAGGCTTCTCTAACTCTCTGAAAGGAATGTTATGTTTCCGAACCCATGCTTCGTCCATGAAACAACCCTCAGCCCCAGAGTCTATCAAGGCACTACATGTAGCACCCGAACCGGTCCAGCGTAGATGGACCGACAAAGTAGTACAGGATTTTGATGGAGAGACTTGAGTAGTTGCGCTCACCTGTAGCCCTCCGCTACAGATGAGCTCTGGCTTTACTGGACATGAATTAACAAAATGTCCAGCAACTCCGCAATAGAGGCACAGGCGGTTGGTGATCCTCCGTTCCCTCTCCTTAGTCGAGATGCGAATCCCTCCCAGCTGCATGGGCTCAGTCTCTGAGCCAGAGGAGGGAGATGGTTTGGATGCGGAGCAGGGAAACACCGTTGATGCGAGCTCTCTTCCACGAGCCCGGTGACGAAGATCTACCCGTCGTTCTATGCGGATGGCGAGAGCAATCAAAGAGTCCACATCTGAAGGAACCTCCCGGGAGAGAATCTCATCCTTAACCACTGCGTGGAGTCCCTCCAGAAAACGAGCGAGCAGCGCCGGCCCGTTCCACTCACTAGAGGCAGCAAGAGTGCGAAACTCAATAGAATAATCCGTTATGGACCGTTCACCTTGGCATAGGGAAGCCAGGGCCCTAGAAGCCTCCTTACCAAAAACTGAACGGTCAAAAACCCGAATCATCTCCTCTTTAAAGTTCTGGTACTTGTTAGAGCAATCAGCCCTTGCCTCCCAGATAGCTGTGCCCCATTCTCGAGCCCGGCCAGTAAGGAGTGAAATGACGTAAGCAACCCGAGCTCTCTCTCTAGAGTATGTGTTGGGTTGGAGAGAGAACACAATCTCACACTGCGTGAGAAAGGAGCGGCACTCAGTGGGCTGCCCGGAGTAGCAAGGTGGGTTATTAACACTAGGTTCTGGAGGCTCGGCAGGCCAGAAAGTAACAGGTGGCACGAGACGAAGACTCTGGAACTGTCCAGAGAGGTCGGAAACCTGAGCGGCCAGGTTCTCCACGGCATGGCGAGCAGCAGACAATTCCTGCTCGTGTCTGCTGAGCATGGCTCCTTGGATCTCGACGGCAGTGTAACGAGCGTCTGAAGTCGCTGGGTCCATTCCTTGGTCGGTTCCTTCTGTCATGCAGGTGAAAGAGGACCCAAAAGCGACTTGGCGAAAACAGAGTCTTTAATCCAGTAAAGTAAATACAATCAAAAAAACACAACTTTCACTCGAAATGACGAGGACAAACTTGAGACTCGATCTTGAACAGCAGGTGAACAGCAGGTTGCCTCGGGAAGGCACTTGAACCAAACAGACTCAGACACCTGCTCACCACGCAGCATCTGAGGAAAACACGACACGACAGGGCGATACACAAACACAGCACGGTGAATTCTAGACAAGGAACCAACAGGGCAGAAACGAATAACAAGGAGAGAAATAGGGACTCTAATCAGGGAAAAGGATCGGGAACAGGTGTGGGAAGACTAAATGATTGATTAGGGGAATAGGAACAGCTGGGAGCAGGAACGGAACGATAGAGAGAAGAGAGAGCGGGAGTGAGAGAGGGAGGGGGAGAGAGAGGGATAGAAAGAGGGAAAGAACCTAATAAGACCAGCAGAGGGAAACGAATAGAAGGAGAAGAACAGGGACAAGGCATGATAATCAATGACAAAACATGACAGTAGTCTCGAGGTATTGCTCGCCTGAGATGGTGTGGTCTACCAATTATCATAAGGTTCTCTATCTACCAATGTATATTTTTCATAGCCATCTATATACCACCACAAACCAACGCTGGCACTCAGACCGCACTCAACAAGCTGTATAAGGCCATAAGCAAACAAGAAAATGCTCATCCAGAAGTGGCGCTCCTAGTGATGGGGACTTTAATGCAGGCAAACTTAAATTCATTTTACCTCATTTCTACCAGCATGTCACGTTCAACCAGAGGGAAAAAAAACTCTAGACCATCTTTACTCCACACACAGAGATGCATACAAAAGCTCTCCCTCGCCCTCCATTTGGAAATTCTGACCATAATTCTATCATCCTGATTCCTGCTTACAAGCAAAACCTAAAGCAGGATGGACCAGTGACTCACTCAATACGGAAGTGGTCAGATGACGTGAATGCTACGCTGAAGAGTTTACCAGCTCAGTCACCGGCTTCATCAATAAGTGCATCGACGACGTCGTCCTCACAGTGACCGTATGTACATATTCCAACCAGCCATGGATAACAGGCAACATCTGCACCGAGCTAAAGGCTAGAGCTGCCGCTTTCAAGGAGTGGGACACTAATGGATGCTTATAAGAAGACCTGCTATGCTGTCAGACAAACCATCAAACAGGCAAAGCGTCTATACAGGACGAAGTTTGAATCCTACTACACCGGCTCTGACGCTTGTCGGATGTGTAGGGATTTTGTGTTACGGATTTAGTGTTGTACCTGGTAGGTTCCTTGATAATTTGTTTGAGGGCATCTAGCTTAGATTGTAGGACGGCCAGGGTGTTAAGCAGGTCCCAGTTTAGGTCACCTCCAGGGCACAGCTGGGGGCTGAAGGGGGGTCTATAACAAGTGGCAATGGTGAGAGACTTGTTTCTGGAAAGGTGGATTTTTAGAAGTAGAAGCTCGAATTGTTTGGGCACAGACCTGGATAGTATGACAGAACTTTGCAGGCTATCTCTGCTATCTCTGCATTAGGATTGCATTAGTAGAATAAGAGTGTGGCAAAAGACTAAAAGAGCTGGTCGTCTAGTGCGTTCGGAACAGAAAGTAAAAGGAGCAGGTTTCTGGGTGAGGAATAATAGATTCAAGGCTTAATGTACAGACAAGGGAATGGTAGGATGTGAGTACAGTGGAGGTAAGCCAAGGCATTGAGTGACGATGAGAGAGGTTTTGTCTCTAGAGGTACCATTTAAGCCAGGTGCGGTCACCGCAAGTGTGGGGGGTGGTAAAAAAGGGCTAGCTTATCTATATTGAGCAGGGCTGGAGGCTCTACAGGGAAATAACTCAAAAGTTACTAACCAAAACAACAACAGACAAGGCATATTGACATTAGGGAGAGGCATGTGTAGCTGAGTGATCATAGGGTCCAGTGAGTAGCTTGGCCAGCTGAAGGCACGGCGATTGAGACAGCTATCAGGCCAGGGTTAGCAGGCTAGCAGATGGGCCTCAGGGGGACGTTGCAATGGTAGAGCCGGTTGAAACCCCCTCGGATGGTTATGTCGGCAGACCAGTCGTGATGGATCGGCGAGGCTCCGTGTTGGCAGCAAAGGGTCCAGGCCAATTCACTCCAGACCTGACTGCCCTCGACCAGCACAAAAACATCCTGTGGCGGACTGCAATAGCATCGAACAGTCCCCGCGATATGCAACTGTTCAGGGAAGTCAGGAACCAATACACGCAGTCAGTCAGGAAAGCTAAGGCCAGCTTCTTCAGGCAGAAGTTTGCATCCTGTAGCTCCAACTCCAAAAAGTTCTGGGACACTGTGAAGTCCATGGAGAACAAGAGCACCTCGTCCCAGCTGCCCACTGCACTGAGGCTAGGGAACACGGTCACCACTGACAAATCCATGATTATCGAAAACTTCAACAAGCATTTCTCAACGGCTGGCCATGCCTTCCGCCTGGCTACTCCTACCTCGGCCAACAGCCCCGGCCCCCCCCGCAGCTCCTCGCCCAAGCCTCTCCAGGTTCTCCTTTACCCAAATCCAGATAGCAGATGTTCTGAAAGAGCTGCAAAACCTGGACCCGTATAAATCAGCTGGGCTTGACAATCTGGACCCTCTTTTTCTGAAACTATCTGCCGCCATTGTCGCAACCCCTATTACCAGCCTGTTCAACCTCTCTTTCATATCGTCTGAGATCCCCAAGGACTGGAAAGCTGCCGCAGTCATCCCCCTCTTCAAAGGGGGTGACACCCTGGACCCAAACTGTTACAGACCTATATCCATCCTGCCCCGCCTATCTAAGGTCTTCGAAAGCCAAGTCAACAAACAGGTGACTGACCATCTCGAATCCCACCGTACCTTCTCCTCTATGCAATCCGGTTTCCGAGCCAGTCACGGGTGCACCTCAGCCACACTCAAGGTACTAAACGTCATCATAACCGCCATCGATAAAAGACAGTACTGTGCAGCCGTCTTCATCGACCTTGCCAAGGCTTTCGACTCTGTCAATCACCATATTCTTATCGGCAGACTCAGTAGCCTCGGTTTTTCGGATGACTGCCTTGCCTGGTTCACCAATTACTTTGCAGACAGAGTTCAGTGTGTCAAATCGGAGGGCATGTTGTCCGGTCCTCTGGCAGTCTCTATGGGGGTGCCACAGGGTTCAATTCTCGGGCAGACTCTTTTCTCTGTATATATCAATGATGTTGCTCTTGCTGCGGGCGATTCCCTGATCCACCTCTACGCAGACGACACCATTCTATATACTTTCGGCCCGTCATTGGACACTGTGCTATCTAACCTCCAAACGAGCTTCAATGCCATACAACACTCCTTCCGTGGCCTCCAACTGCTCTTAAACGCTAGTAAAACCAAATGCATGCTTTTCAACCGATCGCTGCCTGCACCCGCATGCCCGACTAGCATCACCACACTGGATGGCTCCGACCTTGAATATGTGGACACCTATAAGTACCTAGGTGTCTGGCTAGACTGCAAACTCTCCTTCCAGACCCATATCAAACATCTCCAATCGAAAATCAAATTAAGAATCGGCTTTCTATTCCGCAACAAAGCCTCCTTCACTCACGCTGCCAAGCTTACCCTAGTAAAACTGACTATCCTACCGATCCTCGACTTCGGCGACGTCATCTACAAAATTGCTTCCAACACTCTACTCAGCAAACTCGCTCTCTCTCCCCCGCTACTCTCTCCTCTTCCATCCTATCATCTCTTCCCTCCGCTCAAACCTTCTCCCACCTATCTCCTGATTCTGCCTCCTCAACCCTCCTCTCCTCCCTCTCTGCATCCCTTGACTCTCTATGTCCCCTATCCTCCAGGCCGGCTCGGTCCTCCCCTCCCGCTCCGTGGCTCGATGACTCATTGCGAGCTCACAGAACAGGGCTCCGGGCAGCCGAGCGGAAATGGAGGAAAACTCGCCTCCCTGCGGACCTGGCATTCTTTCACTCCCTCCTCTCTACATTTTCCTCCTCTGTCTCTGCTGCTAAAGCCACTTTCTACCACGCTAAATTCCAAGCATCTGCCTCTAACCCTAGGAAGCTCTTTGCCACCTTCTCCTCCCTCCTGAATCCTCCGCCCCCTCCCCCTCCTCCCTCTCTGCAGATGACTTCGTCAACCATTTTGAAAAGAAGGTCGACGACATCCGATCCTCGTTTGCTAAGTCAAACGACACCGCTGGTTCTGCTCACACTGCCCTACCCTGTGCTCTGACCTCTTTCTCCCTCTCTCTCCAGATGAAATCTCGCGTCTTGTGACGGCCGGCCGCCCAACAACCTGCCCGCTTGACCCTATCCCCTCCTCTCTTCTCCAGACCATTTCCGGAGACCTTCTCCCTTACCTCACCTCGCTCATCAACTCATCCCTGACCGTTGGCTACGTCCTTCCGTCTTCAAGAGAGCGAGAGTTGCACCCTTCTGAAAAAACCTACACTCGATCCCTCCGATGTCAACAATTACAGACCAGTATCCCTTCTTTCTTTTCTCTCCAAAACTCTTGAACGTGCCGTCCTTGGCCAGCTCTCCCGCTATCTCTCTGAATGACCTTCTTGATCCAAATCAGTCAGGTTTCAAGACTAGTCATTCAACTGAGACTGCTCTCCTCTGTGTCACGGAGGCGCTCCGCACTGCTAAAGCTAACTCTCTCTCCTCTGCTCTCATCCTTCTAGATCTATCGGCTGCCTTCGATACCGTGAACCATCAGATCCTCCTCTCCACCCTCTCCGAGTTGGGCATCTCCGGCGCGGCCCACGCTTGGATTGCGTCCTACCTGACAGGTCGCTCCTACCAGGTGGCATGGCGAGAATCTGTCTCCTCACCACACGCTCTCACCACTGGTGTCCCCCAGGGCTCTGTTCTTGGCCTCTCTATTCTCGCTATACACCAAGTCACTTGGCTCTGTCATAACCTCACATGGTCTCTCTTATCATTGCTATGCAGACGACACACAATTAATCTTCTCCTTTCCCCCTTCTGATGACCAGGTGGCGAATCGCATCTCTGCATGTCTGGCAGACATATCAGTGTGGATGACGGATCACCACCTCAAGCTGAACCTCGGCAAGACGGAGCTGCTCTTCCTCCCGGGGAAGGACTGCCCGTTCCATGATCTCGCCATCACGGTTGACAACTCCATTGTGTCCTCCTCCCAGAGCGCCAAGAACCTTTGGCGTGATCCTGGACAACACCCTGTCGTTCTCAACTAACATCAAGGCGGTGGCCCGTTCCTGTAGGTTCATGCTCTACAACATCCGCAGAGTACGACCCTGCCTCACACAGGAAGCGGCGCAGGTCCTAATCCAGGCACTTGTCATCTCCCGTCTGGATTACTGCAACTCGCTGTTGGCTGGGCTCCTGCCTGTGCCATTAAACCCCTTCAACTCATCCAGAACGCCGCAGCCCGTCTGGTGTTCAACCTTCCCAAGTTCTCTCACGTCACCCCGCTCCTCCGTTCTCTCCACTGGCTTCCAGTTGAAGCTCGCATCCGCTACAAGACCATGGTGCTTGCCTACGGAGCTGTGAGGGGAACGGCACCTCAGTACCTCAGGCTCTGATCAGGCCCTACACCCAAACAAGGGCACTGCGTTCATCCACCTCTGGCCTGCTCGCCTCCCTACCACTGAGGAAGTACAGCTCCCGCTCAGCCCAGTCAAAACTGTTCGCTGCCCTGGCCCCCCAATGGTGGAACAAACTCCCTCACGACGCCAGGACAGCGGAGTCAATCACCACCTTCCGGAGACACCTGAAACCCCACCTCTTTAAGGAATACCTAGGATAGGTTAAGTAATCCCTCTCCCCCACCCCCTAAGTTTTAGATGCACTATTGTTAAGTGACTGTCCCACTGGATGTCATAAGGTGAATGCACCAATTTGTAAGTCGCTCTGGATAAGAGCGTCTGCTAAATGACTTAAATGTAATGTAAATGTAAACTGGATGCAGTTTATCACAGTGCCATCCGTT
>NW_025751857.1:5000-14088 GCF_021184085.1 Oncorhynchus gorbuscha | reverse complement strand
CCCCAGTGTTAGTTACACCCCTGGAATAGTCCCTAGTGTTTGTTACACCCTGGTATTGCCCCTAGTGTTAGTTACACCCCTGGTATTGCCCCCAGAGTTAGTTACACCCCTGGTATTGCCCCCGGAGTTAGTTACACCCCTGGTATAGTCCCCAGAGTTATTTACACTCCTGGTATAGTCCCCAGAGTTAGTTACACCCCTGGTAGAGTCCCTGGTGTTAGTTACACCCCTGGTAGAGTCCCTGGTGTTAGTTACACGCCTGGTATAGTTCCTAGTGTTAGTTACACCCCTGGTATAGTCGCTAGTGTTAGTTACACCCCTGGTAGAGTCCCTGGTGTTAGATACACGCCTGGTATTGCCCCTAGTGTTAGTTACACCCCTGGTATTTCCCCTAGTGTTAGTAACACCCCTGGTATAGTGCCTAGTGTTAGTTACACTCCTGGTATAGTCCCTAGTGTTAGTTACACCCCTGGTATAGTCCCTAGTGTTAGTTACACCCCTGGTATAGTCCCTAGTGTTAGTTACACCCCTGGTATAGTCCCTAGTGTTAGTTACACCATTGGTATTGCCCCTAGTGTTAGTTACACCCCTGGTATAGTCCCTAGTGTTAGTTACACCCCTGGTAGAGTCCCCAGAGTTAGTAACACCCCTGGTATAGTCCCTAGTGTTAGTTACACCCCTGGTATAGTCCCTAGTGTTAGTTCCACCCCTGGTAGAGTCCCCAGAGTTAGTAACACCCTGGTATAGTCCCTGGTGTTAGTTACACCCCTGGTAGAGTCCCTGGTGTTAGTTACACGCCTGGCATTGCCCCTAGTGTTAGTTACACCCCTGGTATTTCCCCTAGTGTTAGTTACACCCCTGGTATAGTCCCTAGTGTTAGTTACACCCCTGGTATAGTCCCTAGTGTAAGTTACACCCCTGGTATAGTCCGTAGTGTTAGTTACACACCTGGTATAGTCCCTAGTGTTAGTTACACCCTTGGTATTGCCCCTAGTGTTAGTTACACCCCTGGTATAGTCCCTAGTGTTAGTTACACCCCTGGTAGAGTCCCCAGAGTTAGTAACACCCTGGTATAGTCCCTAGTGTTAGTTACACCCTGGTATAGTCCCCAAAGTTAGTTACACCCATGGTATAGTCCCTAGTCTTAGTAACACCCCTGGTATAGTCCCTATTGTTAATTACACCCCTGGTATTACCCCTAGTGTTAGTTACACCCCTGGAATAGTCCCTAGTGTTTGTTACACCCTGTTTTGCCCCTAGTGTTAGTTACACCCCTGGTATTGCCCCCAGAGTTTATTACACCCCTGGTATTGCCCCTAGTGTTAGTTACACCCCTGGTATAGTCCCCAGAGTTAGTTACACCCCTGGTATAGTCCCCAGAGTTAGTTACACCCCTGGTATAGTCCCTAGTGTTAGTTACACATCTGGTATAGTCCCCAGAGTTAGTTACACCCCTGGTATAGTCCCTAGTGTTAGTTACACCCCTGGTATAGTCCCCAGAGTTAGTTACACCCCTGGTATAGTCCCTAGTGTTAGTTACACCCCTGGTATAGTCCCCAGAGTTAGTTACACCCCTGGTATAGTCCCTAGTGTTAGTTACACCACTGGTATAGTCCCTAGTGTTAGTTACACCCCTGGTATTGTCCCTAGTGTTAGTTACACCCCTGGTATAGTCCCTAGTGATAGTTACCCCCTGGTATTGCCCCCTAGTGTTAGTTACACCCTGGTATATTCCCTAGTGTTAGTAACACCCCTGGTATAGTCCCTAGTGTTAGTTACACCCCTGGTATAGTCCCCAGAGTTAGTTACACCCCTGGTATATTCCCTAGTGTTAGTAACACCCCTGGTATAGTCCCTAGTGTTAGTTACACCTGGTATAGTCCTCAGGTTAGTTACACCCCTGGTATAGTCCCTAGTGTTAATTACACTCTGGTATTGCCCCTAGTTTTAGTTACACCCTGGTATTGCCCCCAGAGTTAGTTACACCCTGGAATAGTCTAGTGTTTTGTTACACCCTGGTATTGCCCCTAGTGTTAGTTACACCCCTGGTATTGCCCCCAGAGTTAGTTACACCCCTGGTATTGCCTCCAGAGTTAGTTACACCCTGGTATAGTCCCCAGAGTTAGTTACACTCCTGGTATAGTCCCCAGAGTTTGTTACCCCTGGTAGAGTCCTGGTGTTAGTTACACCCCTGGTAGAGTCCCTGGTGTTAGTTACACGCCTGGTATAGTTCCTAGTGTTAGTTACACCCCTGGTATAGTCCCTATTGTTAGTTACACCCTGGTAGAGTCCCTGGTGTTAGTTACACCCTGGTAGAGTCCCTGGTGTTAGTTACACCCTGGTATTTCCCCTAGTTCCCCCTGGTATAGTGCCTAGTTACACCCTGGTATAGTCCCTATTGTTAGTTACACCCCTGGTAGAGTCCCTAGTGTTAGTTACACCCTGGTATTGCCCTAGTGTTAGTTACACCCCTGCCCCCCTGGTATAGTCCTAGTGTTAGTTACACCCCTGGTATAGTCCTAGTGTTAGTTTACACCCCTGGTATAGTCCCTAGAGTTAGTTACTCCTGGTTTGCCCCTAGTGTAGTTAAGCCCTTGGTATAGTCCCTAGTGTTAGTTACACCCTGGTATAGTCCCTAGTGTTAGTTACACCCCTGGTATTGCCCCTAGTGTTAGTTACACCCCTGGTATGGTGCCTAGAGTTAGTTACACCCTGGTTTTGCCCCTAGTGTTAGTTACACCCCTGGTATTGCCCCCAGAGTTAGTTACACCCCTGGTATTGCCTCCAGAGTTAGTTACACCCCTGGTATAGTCCCCAGAGTTAGTTACACTCCTGGTATAGTCCCCAGAGTTAGTTACACCCCTGGTAGAGTCCCTGGTGTTAGTTACACCCCTGGTAGAGTCCCTGGTGTTAGTTACACGCCTGGTATAGTTCCTAGTGTTAGTTACACCCTGGTATAGTCCCCAGAGTTAGTTACACCCCTGGTATAGTCCCTAGTGTTAGTTACACCCCTGGTATAGTCCCCAGAGTTAGTTACACCCCTGGTATAGTCCCTAGTGTTAGTTACACCACTGGTATAGTCCCTAGTGTTAGTTACACCCCTGGTATTGTCCCTAGTGTTAGTTACACCCCTGGTATAGTCCCTAGTGATAGTTACACCCCTGGTATTGCCCCTAGTGTTAGTTACACCCCTGGTATATTCCCTAGTGTTAGTAACACCCCTGGTATAGTCCCTAGTGTTAGTTACACCCCTGGTATAGTCCCCAGAGTTAGTTACACCCCTGGTATATTCCCTAGTGTTAGTAACACCCCTGGTATAGTCCCTAGTGTTAGTTACACCCCTGGTATAGTCCCCAGAGTTAGTTACACCCCTGGTATAGTCCCTAGTGTTAATTACACTCTGGTATTGCCCCTAGTGTTAGTTACACCCCTGGTATTGCCCCCAGAGTTAGTTACACCCCCGGAATAGTCCCTAGTGTTTGTTACACCCTGGTATTGCCCCTAGTGTTAGTTACACCCCTGGTATTGCCTCCAGAGTTAGTTATACCCCTGGTATAGTCCCCAGAGTTAGTTACACTCCTGGTATAGTCCCCAGAGTTAGTTACACCCCTGGTAGAGTCCCTGGTGTTAGTTACACCCCTGGTAGAGTCCCTGGTGTTAGTTACACGCCTGGTATAGTTCCTAGTGTTAGTTACACCCCTGGTATAGTCCCTATTGTTAGTTACACCCCTGGTAGAGTCCCTGGTGTTAGTTACACGCCTGGTATTGCCCCTAGTGTTAGTTACACCCCTGGTATTTCCCTAGTGTTAGTAACACCCTGGTATAGTGCCTAGTGTTAGTTACACCCCTGGTATAGTCCCTAGTGTTAGTTACACCCCTGGTATAGTCCCTAGTGTTAGTTACACCCTTGGTATTGCCCCTAGTGTTAGTTACACCCCTGGTATTGCCCCTAGTGTTAGTTACACCCCTGGTATAGTCCCTAGTGTTAGTTACACCCCTGGTATAGTCCCTAGTGTTAGTTACACCCCTGGTATAGTCCCTAGAGTTAGTTACTCCCTGGTTTTGCCCCTAGTGTTAGTTACGCCCTTGGTATAGTCCCTAGTGTTAGTTACACCCCTGGTATAGTCCCTAGTGTTAGTTACACCCCTGGTGTGCTGGTGTTAGTTACACCCCTGGTATGGTTATACTAGAGTTAGTTACACCCTGGTTTTGCCCCTAGTGTTAGTTACACCCCTGGTATAGTCCCTAGTGTTAGTTACACCCTGGTTTTGCCCCTAGTTTTAGTTACACCCCTGGTATAGTCCTAGTGTTAGTTACACCCTGGTATAGTCCCTAGTGTTAGTTACACCCCTTGTATTGCCCCTAGTGTTAGTTACGCCCTGGTATGGTGCCTAGGTTAGTTACACCCTGGTTTTTGCCCCTAGTGTTAGTTACACCCTGGTATGGTGCTGGTTGATTATAGTCCCTAGTGTTAGTTACACCCCTGGTATAGTCCCTAGTGTTAGTTACACCCCCTTGGTATTGCCCCTAGTGTTAGTTACACCCCTGGTATTGCTCCTAGTGTTAGTTACACCCCTGGTATAGTCCCTAGTGTTAGTTACACCCTGGTATAAGTCCCTAGTGTTAGTTACACCCCTTGTATTGCCCCTAGTGTTAATTACACCCCTTGGTATAGTCTCTATTGTTAGTTACACCCCTGGTATAGTCCCTAGTGTTAGTTATACCCTGGTATAGTCCCTAGTGTTAGTTACACCCCTTGTGTGCCTAGTGTTAATTACACCCTTTGGTATAGTCTCTATTGTTAGTTACATCCTGGTATTGCTATTGTTAGTTACACCCCTTGTATTGCCCTAGTGTTAATTACACCCTTGGTATAGTCTCTATTGTTAGTTACATCCTGGTATTGCCCCTATTGTTAGTTACACCCCTGGTATAGTCCCTAGTGTTAGTTACACCCCTGGTATAGTCCCCAGAGTTAGTTACACCCTGGTATAGTCCCTGAGTGTTAGTTACACCCTGGTATAGTCCCCAGAGTTAGTTACACCCTGTGGTATAGTCCCCAGGTTAGTTACACCCTGGTATATTCCTAGTGTTAGTAACACTAATTGTTGTCCCTAGTGTTAGTTACACCCTGGTATAGTCCCCAGAGTTAGTTACACCCTGGTATAGTCCCTAGTGTTAATTACACTCTGGTATTGCCCCAGTGTTAGTTGCACTGAGTATTGCCCAGGTTAGTTACACCCTGGAATAGTCCCTGGTGTTTGTTGCACCTGGTATTGCCCCTAATTGTTAGTTACACCCTGGTATTGCCTCAAGAGTTAGTTACACCCTGGTATAGTCCCAGAGTTAGTTACACTCCTGGTATAGTCCCCAGAGTTAGTTACACCCTGGTAGAGTCCTGGTGTTTAGTTACACCCTGGTAGAGTCCCCGGGTGTTGGTTACACGCCTGGTATAGTTCCTCATAGTGTTAGTTACACCCCTGGTATAGTCCCTGTTGTTAGTTACACCCCTGCAGAGTCCCTGGTGTTAGTTACACTCCTGGTATTGCCCTAGTGTTAGTTACACCCTGGTATTTCTAGTGTTGTGTACCCTGGTATAGTGCCTAGTGTTAGTTACACCCTGGTATAGTCCCTGGTGTTAGTTACACCCTGGTATAGTCCCTAGTGTTAGTTACACCCTTGGTATTGCCCCTAGTGTTAGTTACACCCCCTGGTATTGCCCCTAGTGTTAGTTACACCCCTGGTATAGTCCCTAAAGTTAGTTACACCCTGGTATAGTCCTAGTGTTAGTTACCTTGTATTGCCCCTAGTGTTAATTACAATTCTTGGCATAGTCTCTATTGTTAGTTACACCCCTGGTATAGTCCCTAGTGTTAGTTATACCCCTGGTATAGTCCTAGTGTTAGTTACACCTTGTATTGCCCCTATGTTAATTACACCCTTGGTATAGTCTCTATTGTTAGTTACATCCTGGTATTGCCCCTATTGTAGTTACACCTTGTATTGCCCCTAGTGTTAATTACACCCGTGGTATAGTCTCTATTGTTAGTTACATCCTGGTATTGCCCCTATTGTTAGTTACACCCCTGGTATAGTCCCTAGTGTTAGTTACACCCCTGGTATAGTCCCCAGAGTTAGTTACACCCCCTGGTATAGTCCCTAGTGTTAGTTACACCCCTGGTATAGTCCCCAGAGTTAGTTACACCCTGGTATAGTCCCTAGTGTTAGTTACACCCCCTGGTATAGTCCCCAGAGTTAGTTACACCCTGGTATGGTCCCTAGTGTTAGTTACACCACTGGTATAGTCCCTAGTGTTAGTTATACCCCTGGTATTGTCCCTAGTGTTAGTTACACCCCTGGTATAGTCCCTAGTGATAGTTACACCCCTGTAATTGCCCTAGTGTTAGTTACACCCCTGGTATATTCCCCTAGCGTTAAAGTAACACCCCGGGTATAGTCCCTGTTAGTTACACCCCTGCATCCCCAGAGTTAGTTACACCCCTGGTATATTCCCTAGCGTTAGTAACACCCCTGGTATAGTCCCTAGTGTTAAGCCACACCCCTGGTATAGTCCCCAGAGTTAGTTACACCCCTGGTATAGTCCCTAGTGTTAATTACACTCTGGTATTGCCCCTAGTTTTAGTTACACCCTGGTATTGCCCCCAGAGTTAGTTACACCCCTGGAATAGTCCCTAGTGTTTGTTACACCCTGGTATTGCCCCTAGTGTTAGTTACACCCCTGGTATTGCCCCCAGAGTTAGTTACACCCCTGGTATTGCCTCCAGAGTTAGTTACACCCCTGGTATAGTCCCCAGAGTTAGTTACACTCCTGGTATAGTCCCCAGAGTTTGTTACACCCCTGGTAGAGTCCCTGGTGTTAGTTACACCCCTGGTAGAGTCCCTGGTGTTAGTTACACGCCTGGTATAGTTCCTAGTGTTAGTTACACCCCTGGTATAGTCCCTATTGTTAGTTACACCCCTGGTAGAGTCCCTGGTGTTAGTTACACCCCTGGTAGAGTCCCTGGTGTTAGTTACACGCCTGGTATAGTTCCTAGTGTTAGTTACACCCCTGGTATAGTCCCTATTGTTAGTTACACCCCTGGTAGAGTCCCTGGTGTTAGTTACACGCCTGGTATTGCCCCTAGTGTTAGTTACGCCCCTGGTATAGTCCCTAGTGTTAGTTACACCCCTGGTATAGTCCCTAGTGTTAGTTACACCCCTTGTATTGCCCCTAGTGTTAATTACACCCTTGGTATAGTCTCTATTGTTAGTTACATCCTGGTATTTCCCTGTCCAACTGGGGGAAAGTGTGTTTGTGTTACCGCGTTGATGTCTCTTACTCCTGATGGAGGGGACACATCAGAGGAAGAGGAGGAGGTGGGTGGAAGACAATTACATGACACTAATACAGAGACAGAGCTGGCCACTGCATCTCACCTCTCAACCCTGCATCCCAACCCCCACCCCGTCCCTCTCAGTCACCAGCGCTGCAGGCCAAAATCAATACCTCCCAGTCAGAAGGGAAATATTTCCTGCTCCCTAACAAGAGGAGGACATACATTCTGACGAAGATGAGAACACAGGAAAACAACAACAAAGGGAGAGGTAGAATGAAGAGGAGAGGTAGAATGGAGAGGAGAGGTAGAATGGAGAGGAGAGGTAGAATGGAGAGGAGGGGTAGAATGGAGAGGAGAGGTATAATGGAGAGGAGGTAGAATGGAGAGGAGGGGTAGAATGGAGAGGAGGGTAGAATGGAGAGGAGGGGGTAGAATGGAGAGGAGAGGTAGAATGGAGAGGTAGAATGGAGAGGTAGAATGGAGAGGTAGAATGGAGAGGTAGAATGGAGAGGAGGGGTAGAATGAAGAGGAGAGGTAGAATGGAGAGGAGAGGTAGAATGGACAGGAGAGGTAGAATGGAGAAGAGAGGTAGAATGGAGAGGTAAAATGGAGAGGAGAGGTAGAATGGAGAGGAGAGGTAGAATGGAGAGGTAAAATGGAGAGGAGAGGTAGGTTGGAGAGGAGAGGTAGAATGGAGAGGAGAGGTAGAATGGAGAGGTAGAATGGAGAGGAGAGGTAGAATGGAGAGGGGAGGTAGATTGAAGAGGAGAGGTAGTTTGGAGAGGAGAGGTAGAATGGAGAGGAGAGGTAGAATGGAGAGGAGAGGTAGAATGGAGAGGAGGGGTAGAATGGAGAGGAGGGGTAGAATGGAGAGGAGTGGTAGAATGGAGAGGTAGAATGGAGAGGTAGAATGGAGAGGAGAGGTAGAATGGAGAGGAGAGGTAGAATGGAAAGGAGAGGTAGATTGGAGAGGAGGGGTAGAATGGAGAGGAGGGGTAGAATGGAGAGGAGAGGTAGAATGGAGAGGTAGAATGGAGAGGTAGAATGGAGAGGTAGAATGGAGGTAGAATGGAGAGGTAGAATGGAGAGGAGAGGTAGAATGGAGAGGAGGGGTAGAATGGAGAGGAGGGGTAGAATGGAGAGGAGAGGTAGAATGGAGAGGAGAGGTAGAATGGAGAGGAGAGGTAGAATGGAGAGGAGGGGTAGAATGGAGAGGAGGGGTAGAATGGAGAGGTAGAATGGAGAGGAGGGGTAGAATGGAGAGGAGAGGTAGAATGGAGAGGAGAGGTAGAATGGAGAGGAGAGGTAGAATGGAGAGGAGAGGTAGAATGGAGAGGTAGAATGGAGAGGAGGGGTAGAATGGAGAGGTTGAATGGAGAGGAGAGGTAGAATGGAGAGGAGAGGTAGAATGGAGATGAGAGGTAGAATGGAGAGGAGATCTAGAATGGAGAGGAGAGGTAGAATGGAGAAGAGAGGTAGAATGGAGAGGTAAAATGGAGAGGAGAGGTAGAATGGAGAGGAGAGGTAGAATGGAGAGGTAAAATGGAGAGGAGAGGTAGATTGGAGAGGAGAGGTAGAATGGAGAGGAGAGGTAGAATGGAGAGGAGAGGTAGAATGGAGAGGTAGAATGGAGAGGAGAGGTAGAATGGAGAGGGGAGGTAGATTGAAGAGGAGAGGTAGTTTGGAGAGGAGAGGTAGAATGGAGAGGAGAGGTAGAATGGAGAGGAGGGGTAGAATGGAGAGGAGGGGTA
>NW_025751856.1:0-14089 GCF_021184085.1 Oncorhynchus gorbuscha | reverse complement strand
GGAAACAGAGGTGTGTCATGTTTCAGGGGCTGTGTGTATGGGAAACAGGGGTGTGTCATGTTTCAGGGGGCTGTGTATGGGAAAACAGGGTGTCATGTTTTTTTTTTTTAACCTTTATTTAACCAGGCAAGTCAGTTAAGAACATATTCTTATTTTCAATAGACGGCCTGGGAACAATCAGGTTAACTGCCTGTTCAGGGGCAGAAGCGACAGATTTGTACCATGTCAGCTGGGGGTTTGAACTACCGCCTTCCGGTTACTAGTCCAACGCTCTAACCACTAGGCTACGCTGCCACCCGTTTCAGGGGGCTGTGTATGGTAAATACAGGGAAAACAGAGTGCAGCTCATTGCTGAACAACTCAACTGTTTCCTTTCAGTAGAAACTCACTCAGCCATTCTGACTTAACTAAGCCACAGGTTTCTTGTTGAACAGTTCACTTTACCTGCTCCACATTACAAACTATCAATATTACTTCATTAGCTAACCTCCTAGCTTCACAATACAAACTATCAATATATCTTCAATTAGCTAACCTCCTAGCTTCACATTACAAACTATCAATATTACTTCAATTAGCTAACCTCCTAGCTTCACATTACAAACTATCAATATTACTTCAATTAGCTAATCCTAGCTTCACAATACAAACTATCAATATTACTTCAATTAGCTAACCTCCTAGCTTCACATTACAAACTATCAATATTACTTCAGTTAGCTAACCTCCTAGCTTCACATTACAAACTATCAATATTACTGCAATTAGCTAACCTCTAGCTTCACATTACAAACTATCAATATTACTTCAATTAGCTAACCTCCTAGCTTCACATTACAAACTATCAATATTACTTCAATTAGCTAACCTCCTAGCTTCACATTACAAACTATCAATATTACTTCAGTTAGCTAACCTCCTAGCTTCACATTACAAACTATCAATATTACTGCAATTAGCTAACCTCCTAGCTTCACATTACAAACTATCAATATTACTTCAATTAGCTAACCTCCTAGCTTCACATTACAAACTATCAATATTACTTCAATTAGCTAACCTCCTAGCTTCACATTACAAACTATCAATATTACTTCAATTAGCTAACCTCCTAGCTTCACTGAACATTAACAACATTAAGTACAAATCCTTCCTTGAAACTGAATCATGATAGTCTACTAATGTCCTGTCCAATACACAAACAAACTCCTCAAATCTTTCCACCTCTACATCTGTCCAATAAACAAACACTGAGTAGTGGACCTGCCCACTCCTAAAAACACGGTGTAGGGTGGTGCTGTTCTGTGTTGGAATCCTTCAACATGTTGGAATCACAAGAACCCAAGAAGTCTATAGGGGTCCTGGGAAAATATATCTCCATCTTCTCTGACACAGTGCCTGTGTGGACTGGAGTATTGGACTGTCATGGGATAACACATCCACCCGTCATCAGCAGACATAAGACTGTTTAGATGAGGGCTTTGTTCATTCTTCTAAACAAAGAGGGAGAGAGAGAGAGCAGAGGTGAAAGTGATTACTAAAATCCTTCCTCTAACAGTTGTGTTTACTTTCCCAAGACTGCTGGATTAGGTTCATTCCCATGAAGAGAGAGGGAGAGGGGAGGAGGAGGGGGGAGGAAGAGAGGGAGAGGGGAGGAGGAGTGGGGAGGAAGAGATGGACAGGGGAGGAGGAGAGGCAGAGAGTGTGGCAGGGTAGAGGAGAGATCCAAAAGACCTAAGAATTTAAAGCATGAACTGGCGTAACATGACAGATCGGTTACTAAACTGTCGTAACATAACGGTTACTAAACTGTCATTTAACATAACAGATCGGTTACTAAACTGTCGTAACATAACGGTTACTAAACTGTCATAACATAACAGATCGGTTACTAAACTGTCGTAACATAACGTAACGGTTACTAAACTGTCGTAACGTAACGGTTACTAAACTGTCATAACATAACAGATCGGTTACTAAACTGTCGTAACATAACGGTTACTAAACTGTCATAACATAACAGATCGGTTACTAAACTGTCGTAACATAACGTAACGGTTACTAAACTGTCGTAACGTAACGGTTACTAAACTGTCGTAACGTAACGGTTACTAAACTGTCATAACATAACAGTTA
This sequence comes from Oncorhynchus gorbuscha, assembly GCF_021184085.1. Taxonomy (NCBI): domain Eukaryota; kingdom Metazoa; phylum Chordata; class Actinopteri; order Salmoniformes; family Salmonidae; genus Oncorhynchus; species Oncorhynchus gorbuscha. The sequence goes on along the minus strand of NW_025751856.1, from coordinate 11,953 downwards.
CTAAACTGTCATAACATAACGGTTACTAAACTGTCGTAACATAACAGATCGGTTACTAAACTGTCGTAACATAACGGATCGGTTATTAAACTGAAGTAACGTAACAGATCGGTTATTAAACTGTCGTAACATAACAGATCGGTTATTAAACTGTCGTAACATAACAGATCGGTTATTAAACTGTCGTAACATAACAGATCGGTTATTAAACTGTCGTAACATAACGGATCGGTTATTAAACTGTCGTAACATAACGGATCGGTTACTAAACTGTCATAACATAACGGATCAGTTACTAAACTGTCGTAACATAACGGTTACTAAACTGTCGTAACATAACGGTTACTAAACTGTCGTAACATAACGGTTACTAAACTGTCGTAACATAACAGATCGGTTACTAAACTGTCGTAACATAACAGTTACTAAACTGTCATAACATAACAGATCGGTTACTAAACTGTCATAACATAACGGTTACTAAACTGTCATAACATAACAGATCAGTTACTAAACTGTCGTAACATAACGGTTACTAAACTGTCATAACATAACAGATCGGTTACTAAACTGTCGTAACATAACGGTTACTAAACTGTCATAACATAACAGATCGGTTACTAAACTGTCATAACATAACAGATCGGTTACTAAACTGTCGTAACATAACGGTTACTAAACTGTCATAACATAACAGATCGGTTACTAAACTGTCGTAACATAACAGATCGGTTACTAAACTGTCATAACATAACAGATCGGTTACTAAACTGTCGTAATATAACGGTTATTAAACTGTCGTAACATAACAGATCGGTTACTAAACTGTCGTAACATAACGGTTACTAAACTGTCATAACATAACAGATCGGTTACTAAACTGTCGTAACATAACAGATCGGTTACTAAACTGTCGTAACATAACGGTTACTAAACTGTCGTAACATAACGGTTACTAAACTGTCGTAACATAACGGTTACTAAACTGTCGTAACATAACGGTTACTAAACTGTCGTAACATAACGGTTATTAAACTGTCGTAACATAACAGATCGGTTACTAAACTGTCATAACATAACAGATCGGTTACTAAACTGTCGTAACGTAACGGTTACTAAACTGTCGTAACGTAACGGTTACTAAACTGTCGTAACGTAACGGTTACTAAACTGTCATAACATAACAGATCGGTTACTAAACTGTCATAACATAACAGATCGGTTACTAAACTGTCGTAACATAACGGTTACTAAACTGTCGTAACATAACAGATCGGTTACTAAACTGTCATAACATAACAGATCGGTTACTAAACTGTCGTAACATAACGGTTACTAAACTGTTGTAACATAACGGTTACTAAACTGTCGTAACATAACGGTTACTAAACTGTCGTAACATAACGGTTATTAAACTGTCGTAACATAACAGATCGGTTACTAAACTGTCATAACATAACAGATCGGTTACTAAACTGTCGTAACATAACGGTTATTAAACTGTCGTAACATCACAGCTCGGTTACTAAACTGTCGTAACGTAACGGTTACTAAACTGTCGTAACATAACAGATCAGTTACTAAACTGTCGTAACATAACAGATCGGTTACTAAACTGTCGTAACATAACGGTTATTAAACTGTCATAACATAACAGATCGGTTACTAAACTGTCGTAACATAACGGATCGGTTATTAAACTGTCGTAACATAACAGCTCGGTTACTAAACTGTCATAACATAACGGATCGGTTACTAAACTGTCGTAACATAACGGTTACTAAACTGTCGTAACATAACAGATCGGTTACTAAACTGTCGTAACATAACGGTTATTAAACTGTCGTAACATAACGGATCGGTTATTAAACTGTCGTAACATAACAGCTCGGTTACTAAACTGTCATAACATAACAGATCGGTTACTAAACTGTCGTAACATAACGGTTATTAAACTGTCGTAACAGCTCGGTTACTAAACTGTCGTAACGTAACGGTTACTAAACTGTCGTAACGTAACGGTTACTAAACTGTCGTAACATAACAGATCGGTTATTAAACTGTCGTAACATAACGTAACGGTTACTAAACTGTCGTAACATAACAGATCGGTTACTAAACTGTCGTAACATAACAGATCGGTTACTAAACTGTCGTAACATAACAGATCGGTTATTAAACTGTCATAACATAACAGATCGGTTACTAAACTGTCATAACATAACAGATCGGTTACTAAACTGTCATAACATAACAGATCGGTTACTAAACTGTCATAACATAACAGATCGGTTATTAAACTGTCATAACATAACAGCTCGGTTACTAAACTGTCATAACATAACGGATCGGTTATTAAACTGAAGTAACGTAACAGATCGGTTACTAAACTGTCATAACATAACAGATCGGTTACTAAACTGTCGTAACATAACAGATCGGTTACTAAATTGTCGTAACATAACGGTTACTAAACTGTCGTAACATAACGGTTATTAAACTGTCGTAACATAACAGATCGGTTACTAAACTGTCGTAACATAACAGATCGGTTATTAAACTGTCATAACATAACAGATCGGTTACTAAACTGTCGTAACATAACAGATCGGTTATTAAACTGTCATAACATAACAGATCGGTTACTAAACTGTCGTAACATAACAGATCGGTTACTAAACTGTCATAACATAACAGATCGGTTACTAAACTGTCATAACATAACAGATCGGTTACTAAACTGTCGTAACATAACGGATCGGTTATTAAACTGAAGTAACGTAACAGATCGGTTACTAAACTGTCGTAACATAACGGATCGGTTATTAAACTGAAGTAACGTAACAGATCGGTTACTAAACTGTCATAACATAACAGATCGGTTACTAAACTGTCGTAACATAACAGATCGGTTACTAAATTGTCGTAACATAACGGTTACTAAACTGTCGTAACATAACGGTTATTAAACTGTCGTAACATAACAGATCGGTTACTAAACTGTCGTAACATAACAGATCGGTTATTAAACTGTCATAACATAACAGATCGGTTACTAAACTGTCGTAACATAACAGATCGGTTATTAAACTGTCATAACATAACAGATCGGTTACTAAACTGTCGTAACATAACAGATCGGTTACTAAACTGTCATAACATAACAGATCGGTTACTAAACTGTCATAACATAACAGATCGGTTACTAAACTGTCGTAACATAACGGATCGGTTATTAAACTGAAGTAACGTAACAGATCGGTTACTAAACTGTCGTAACATAACGGATCGGTTATTAAACTGAAGTAACGTAACAGATCGGTTACTAAACTGTCGTAACATAACGGATCGGTTATTAAACTGAAGTAACGTAACAGATCGGTTATTAAACTGTCGTAACATAACAGATCGGTTACTAAACTGTCGTAATGTAACAGATCGGTTACTAAACTGTCGTAACATAACAGATCGGTTACTAAACTGTCATAACATAACAGATCGGTTACTAAACTGTCGTAACATAACGGTTATTAAACTGTCGTAACATAACAGATCGGTTACTAAACTGTCGTAACATGACAGATCGGTTACTAAACTGTCATAACATAACGGATCGGTTACTAAACTGTCGTAACATAACGGTTACTAAACTGTCGTAACATAACAGATCGGTTACTAAACTGTCGTAACATAACGGTTACTAAACTGTCGTAACATAACGGTTACTAAACTGTCATAACATAACAGATCGGTTACTAAACTGTCGTAACATAACAGATCGGTTATTAAACTGTCGTAACATAACAGATCGGTTACTAAACTGTCGTAACATAACAGATCGGTTATTAAACTGAAGTAACGTAACAGATCGGTTATTAAACTGTCGTAACATAACAGATCGGTTACTAAACTGTCGTAACATAACAGATCGGTTATTAAACTGTCGTAACATAACAGATCGGTTATTGTATAGTTTGAAAATCTTAGTTTATTATGTGTGAGTCAGTGTGAGTGTGTGTGTGTGTGTGCGCGTGTGTCAGTGTGTGTGGTTGCGTGTAGGGTGCTGCTTTACTAGATGCATCAGTACTGTGCGTACAGGATAGTCCTGTTTGCTCGGTGTTGGCTGTTGCTCATGCGTCTGGTCTTGGTCCGCTCCACCTCATGTCGATGGACCCAGCCTCGCAGCTCATGGTTCAACCTGTCAGCAAATCACAGAGTCAAGTCATTTAGACATTTACACATACGTGTGCACTCCGTGAGACGGGAAGAGATCTGGTTGGCTGTCCCCCCCTGCTTTGCTGTGATAGGTTTCTCCATCTAAAGCCTATAAAGTTGTGTCCTTACTCTGTCTACATCTCAGATTTGGTTTTAATTCAGCCACTGTAGCACTTTGAGATACTAATAATTATAATAATAATACAACACTTTAATTTATAAAACTCTCTCAAATTAAAGCCAACAATAAGACAATAATTAAAACCCAACTAAACGGATTCAGGATGAAAGCATATCTTTATGACACGTAAAGAAACACTAGGTCTGATTAATTGTTCAGTAAAGCTTGGGAGCCAATTTGCTGCAGTGAATTGAAGAGAGTCCACATGGAGTCCATATGCTGAACCTCCAGAACCGATATGTTCTGAACGCTCGTAAACTGAGCCTTAGATGGTTTCCATCTAACTATTGAAAAAGACCCAGGAAAGATATTAATTCACCTGAATCAGATATGGACACTTCTTTACTAAATCTTGTGGTTTAGATGTCGTTATTTAAAAAAGGCGTACATAGTCTTATGGCCCAATGTGGAGGAACTAGAGATGGGACTAAGTAGGGTTGCAAAATTCTGGAAACTTTCGTAAAAGTTGCCCCTAGGGCAGAGTGAAACAGAGTGAAACCCTAGGGCAGAGTGTAACCCTAGGGTAGAGTGAAACAGAGTGTAACCCTAGGGCAGAGTGTAACCATAGGGCAGAGTGTAACCCTAGGGCAGAGTGAAACAGAGTGTAACCCTAGGGCAGAGTATAACCCTAGGGCAGAGTGTAACCCTAGGGCAGAGTGTAACCCTAGGGCAGAGTGAAACAGAGTGTAACCCTAGGGCAGAGTGTAACCATAGGGCAGAGTGTAACCCTAGGGCAGAGTGTAACCATAGGGCAGAGTGTAACCCTAGGGCAGAGTGAAACAGTGTAACCCTAGGGCAGAGTGAAACAGAGTGTAACCCTAGGGCAGAGTGTAACCCTAGGGCAGAGTGAAACAGAGTGTAACCCTAGGGCAGAGTGAAACAGAGTGTAACCATAGGGCAGAGTGAAACAGAGTGTAACCCTAGGGCAGAGTGAAACAGAGTGTAACCCTAGGGCAGAGTGAAACAGAGTGTAACCCTAGGGCAGAGTGAAACAGAGTGTAACCCTAGGGCAGAGTGAAACAGAGTGTAACCCTAGGGTAGAGTGAAACAGAGTGTAACCCTAGGGCAGAGTGAAACAGAGTGTAACCTAGGGCAGAGTGGCGCAGAGTGTAACCCTAGGGCAGAGTGAAACAGAGTGTAACCCTAGGGCAGAGTGAAACAGAGTGTAACCCTAGGGCAGAGTGAAACAGAGTGTAACCCTAGGGCAGAGTGAAACAGAGTGTAACCCTAGGGCAGAGTGAAACAGCATGTAACCCTAGGGCAGAGTGTAACCCTAGGGCAGAGCGTAACCCTAGGGCAGAGTGAAACAGTGTGTAACCCTAGGGCAGAGTGTAACCCTAGGGCAGAGTGAAACAGAGTGTAACCCTAGGGCAGAGTGAAACAGAGTGTAACCCTAGGGCAGAGTGAAACAGCGTGTAACCCTAGGGCAGAGTGTAACCCTAGGGCACAGTGTAACCCTAGGGCAGAGTGAAACAGAGTGTAACCCTAGGGCAGAGTGTAACCCTAGGGCAGAGTGTAACCCTAGGGCAGAGTGAAACAGAGTGTAACCCTAGGGCAGAGTGAAACCCTAGGGCAGAGTGAAACAGAGTGTAACCCTAGGGCAGAGTGAAACAGAGTGTAACCCTAGGGCAGAGTGTAACCCTAGGGCAGAGTGTAACAGAGTGTAACCCTAGGGCAGAGTGAAACAGAGTGTAACCCTAGGGCAGAGTGAAACAGAGTGTAACCCTAGGGAAGAGTGAAACAGAGTGTAACCCTAGGGCAGAGTGTAACCCTAGGGCAGAGTGTAATCCTAGGGCAGAGTGTAACCCTAGGGCAGAGTGTAACCATAGGGCAGAGTGTAACAGCGTGTAACCCTAGGGCAGAGTGTAACCATAGGGCAGAGTGAAACAGAGTGTAACCCTAGGGCAGAGTGAAACAGAGTGTAACCCTAGGGCAGAGTGAAACCCTAGGGCAGAGTGTAACCCTAGGGCAGAGTGTAACCCTAGGGCAGAGTGTAACCCTAGGGCAGAGTGAAACCCTAGGGCAGAGTGTAACCCTAGGGCAGAGTGTAACCCTAGGGCAGAGTGAAACAGAGTGTAACCCTAGGGCAGAGTGTAACCCCAGGGCAGAGTGTAACCCTAGGGCAGAGTGAAACAGAGTGTAACCCTAGGGCAGAGTGAAACAGAGGGTAACCCTAGGGCAGAGTGAAACAGAGTGTAACCCTAGGGCAGAGTGTAACCCTAGGGCAGAGTGTAACCCTAGGGCAGAGTGTAACCCTAGGGCAGAGTGAAACAGAGTGTAACCCTAGGGCAGAGTGAGAGTGTAACCCTAGGGCAGAGTGAAACAGAGTGTAACCCTAGGGCAGAGTGAAACAGAGGGTAACCCTAGGGCAGAGTGAAACAGAGGGTAACCCTAGGGCAGAGTGAAACAGAGGGTAACCCTAGGGCAGAGTGAAACAGAGTGTAACCCTAGGGCAGAGTGTAACCCTAGGGCAGAGTGTAACCCTAGGGCAGAGTGTAACCCTAGGGCAGAGTGAAACAGAGTGTAACCCTAGGGCAGAGTGAAACAGAGTGTAACCCTAGGGCAGAGTGTAACCCTAGGGCAGAGTGTAACCCTAGGGCAGAGTGTAACCCTAGGGCAGAGTGTAACCCTAGGGCAGAGTGAAACAGAGTGTAACCCTAGGGCAGAGTGTAACCCTAGGGCAGAGTGAAACAGAGTGTAACCCTAGGGCAGAGTGTAACCCTAGGGCAGAGTGTAACCCTAGGGCAGAGTGTAACCCTAGGGCAGAGTGAAACAGCATGTAGAACTGACCTGAGGCATTTGGTCCTGTTGACAGGCGGCAGACAGGGAGGAGGAGGTCCGAAGAACAGAGGATCCTTCTTCACCACCATCAAAGCCTTGTCCTCCGAACTAAGACAGACAGACAGACAGACGGAGGGAGACAGACAGAGAGGGAGAACAATGAGAGAAAAGTTCAGATTTATTTTACTTTGGTGGCAAAAAAGAAACTATTCTTGGATACAGGTGAGATTCCCCACTGTGAGGTAGTGACTGGAACCAAGATGGCACTGCCTCTGCCTACCAAGGCCACGCGGATCCCTGAGACTACCCAGAGTAGTGTAGCTAAGAGTCCAAATGACACTCAACTCTTCAACATGGAGGTCATTAATCCCATGTTAAATGATATCTGCATGTACAGTATGCCAAACGAGGCTGTGAAACAGTGACACGTGGAGAGCTGGCGGTGGGCGTGTGCGTTTACGTCTGACAGAGCTGGCGGTGGGTGTGCGTTTACGTCTGACAGAGCTGGCGGTGGGCGTGTGCGTTTACGTCTGACAGAGCTGGCGGTGGGCGTGCGTTTACGTCTGACAGAGCTGGCGGTGGGCGTGCGTTTACGTCTGACAGAGCTGGCGGTGGGCGTGCGTTTACGTCTGACAGAGCTGGCGGTGGGTGTGCGTTCACGTCTGACAGAGCTGGCGGTGGGCGTGTGCGTTTACGTCTGACAGAGCTGGCGGTGGGCGTGCGTTTACGTCTGACAGAGCTGGTGGTGGGTGTGCGTTTTACGTCTGACAGAGCTGGCGGTGGCGTGTGTGTTTACGTCTGACAGAGCTGGCGGTGGGCGTGTGTGTTTACGTCTGACAGAGCTGGCGGTGGGCGTGTGCGTTTACGTCTGACAGAGCTGGCGGTGGGCGTGTGCGTTTACGTCTGACAGAGCTGGCGGTGGGCGTGCGTTTACGTCTGAAGACTTTAAGGAAGTGCTGATCTGTTCCATCCACAGTCTGTCACAGGCTGGGGAATACCAGGGATACCTTGGGGATCAGGCTGACAATAACAGAACTCTGAGATGAGCTTCTGCTGACACCGAGCTCTGGCACAGAGAAAAGACGAGGGAAAAGTGCAAACTCGACGACTCGAGAGTTGAAATACGACGAGGGGGCGGAGCCTAAATAATGAAAATGGAACAGGGGGCCAGACTAAACACTCACAGAATATCACAACCAAGATAAAGGAAACTTACATAACACCGGGAGGGAGGGAGAGAGGCTGGGATGGAGAGAGAGAGGGAGGGGGGAGGCAGGGATGGAGAGAGAGAGGGAGGGGGAGAGGCAGGGATGGAGAGAGAGGGGGGGAGGCAGGGATGAGAGAGAGAGGGAGGGGGGAGGCAGGGATGGAGAGAGAGAGGGAGGGGGGAGGCAGGCCAGCGTATTGGGCACAGATGCTTTGGAGAAGTAGTTGTCCCACAGAGAGGTCTTGAAGGAAGGTCTTAGTTGGCGGTAACAGATGAATGGGTCTCTATAGTATGGATCTTCTAAATTCCTCCATCTGTTTTCATTACTGTGCCTCTAATGTAAAGCTCTATATAAAGACTAATCCCATGCAGCTTAATGTCTTTAAAAAAAACTTAAAATGGCTAGAGATTCAACGATAATTCTATGAGAATTCCTGGTGACTCAGGCAGTCAGTGGTTAGGAACTGATGTTTTAAATCTCCACCTGCAGACTCGGGCCCAGTTACCCACGACGACGACCGTCAGAGCTCCAACCACCCCCCCATCAGTCTTTCTGTCCAATCCATCTTAGCTAACGTGCACTAGGCCTCGTCTCGGTGGATCCAGTTTCTCGACAGTCTGGTCTGCCAACGTTTCCGCCAGACAGAACACGGCAAACAGAACGCGGCAGACAGAACACGGCAGACAGAACACGGCAGACAGAACGCGGCAGACAGAACGCGGCAGACAGAACACGGAGGCCTTATAACTCCAAGCCAGGGGTGAGGGGCGCAGAGCAGGGGTACATATTAACTATTAACTACATATTAACTATTAACTACTATTAACTACATATTAACTATTAACTACTATTAACTACATATGAACTATTAACTACTATTAACTACATATGAACTATTAACTAATATTAACTACATATTAACTATTAACTACTATTAACTACATATTAACTATTAACTACTATTAACTACATATTAACTATTAACTACTATTAACTACATATTAACTATTAACTACTATTAACTACATATTAACTATTAACTACTATTAACTACATATGAACTATTAACTACTATTAACTACATATTAACTATTAACTACTATTAACTACATATTAACTATTAACTACTATTAACTACATATGAACTATTAACTACATATTAACTATTAACTACTATTAACTACATATGAACTATTAACTACATATTAACTATTAACTACTATTAACTACATATGAACTATTAACTACATATTAACTATTAACTACTATTAACTACATATGAACTATTAACTACTATTAACTACATATGAACTATTAACTACATATTAACTATTAACTACTATTAACTACATATTAACTATTAACTACATATGAACTATTAACTACATATTAACTATTAACTACTATTAACTACATATTAACTATTAACTACTATTAACTACATATGAACTATTAACTACATATTAACTATTAACTACTATTAACTACATATTAACTATTAACTACTATTAACTACATATGAACTATTAACTACATATTAACTATTAACTACTATTAACTACATATTAACTATTAACTACTATTAACTACATATGAACTATTAACTACTATTAACTACATATGAACTATTTTCAAAAAGAGGGCTAGCGGGAGGCACGACCAACCTCATGTCATCAGAGCGTGACGTATGCTGAACGAGAGACCTTGGTTTATTATTGTAAAGTTGTGACAGTGTTTCCTCGTAAAGTTTGGTTTATGTACTTTTTGATTTTGGATCGCGCGATGCGGCTAGCCTCAGTTACTGTGAGCACTCCTACAGTGGGGAGAACAAGTATTTGATACACTGCCGATTTTGAAGGTTTTCCTACTTACAAAGCATGTAGAGGTCTGTAATTTTTTATCATAGGTACATTTCAACTGTGAGAGACGGAATCTAAAACAAAAATCCAGAAAATCACATTGTATGATTTGTATGTAATTAATTTGCATTTTATTGCATGCAATAAGTATTTGATCACCTACCAAACAGTAAGAATTCCGGCTCTCACAGACCTGTTAGTTTTTCTTCAACTATTATTTAACACTGTATCTGTCCCTGCAAGACAAAAACAGTCTGAAGTTGTTTGCTGTACTACTAGCCTAGCTATTCAGCTAGCTACTAGCCTAGCTATTCAGCTAGCTACTAACCTAGATATTCAGCTAGATATTAGCCTAGCTATTCAGCTAGATATTAGCCTAGCTATTCAGCTAGCTACTAGCCTAGCTATTCAGCTAGCTACTAGCCTAGATATTCAGCTAGATATTAGCCTAGCTATTCAGCTAGCTACTAGCCTAGCTATTCAGCTAGCTACTAGCCTAGCTATTCAGCTAGCTACAACCTAGATATTCAGCTAGATATTAGCCTAGCTATTCAGCTAGCAGGGGTTTCCCACAAACAGCTTGAACACGGATAGCCCTTGTGGACCACGGAGGTAGCGTCTCATGCTAATTGTGGCTGTATTCCCTGGAGCCTGTTGTTGTTTCCCTGCAACCGGACCTGGCTGGAACTGCGCGGTATAGCTACCAACTTTAGCCGACTCTGCTACCACACCACCAAAAACTGCAGAGTAAAATATTTCTCTAGCGCAGGTGAAAGATCTTTTAAAACCAACAAAAATTACTCTACAAGGAGTTGTTACAACAGCAGGAGAATAGCTTTAAGAGCTTTGTTCAGATATTGGTGGATACAACAAAGTAAAATAATGTACGATCAGACCAGAGGTCCAGGACATGAAAAACGGCTACACTAGTTCATTTAGCAGACAAGATTTAAAGCGGTTTAATGTGCTTCTTGCCTTATTGCACTGCACGCAAGCTGGGCATCGTTCACCAGTAATAATATATCATTCACAAGTGATAGGCTAATATTGACACCCATGAGACAATCCCTGATTTAATCTTGTCTTTACATACAGCTGAAGTCAAGTTTACATACACTTAGGATGGAGTCATTTAAACTTGTTTTTTAACCACTCCACACACTTCTTGTTAACAAACTATAGTTTTGGCAAGTCGGTTAGGACATCTACCCCGTATTCAATCAATCCCTATACCAGTCTGCTGTTCCCACATGCTTCAAAGAGGGCCACCATTGTTCCTGTTCCCAGCTAAGGTAACTGAGCTAACGACTACCGCCCATGCTCACTTCCGTCATCATGAAGTGCTTTGAGAGACTAGTCAAGGAGACCATATGCACCTCCACCCTACCGGACACCCCTAGACCCACTCCAATTTGCTTACACCGCCCAAATAGGTCCACAGACGATGCAATCTCAACCACACTGCACACTGCCCTAACCCACCTGGACAAGAGGAATACCTATGTGAGAATGCTGTTCTACTTCGACTACAGCTCGGCATTCAACACCCATAGTACCCTCAAGCTCGTCATCAGCTCGAGACCCTGGGTCTCGACCCGCTCCCTGACCAACTGGGTACTGGACTTCCTGACGGGCCGCCCCCAGGTGGTGAGGGTAGGCAACAACATCTCCTCCCGCTGATCCTCAACACTGGGGCCCCACAAGGGTGC
>NW_025751855.1:0-14090 GCF_021184085.1 Oncorhynchus gorbuscha | reverse complement strand
TCATTAAATACATCCGTCTCAAGTACTGGTGTGCCTGCCTCATCTTCTGGGTTCTGCCGATCATTCGTGGCCCAGTTGGTTAAGTGACTGTTTCTCACTCCGGAGACCCGGGTTCAGTAACCGGGTCCCGACAGAAACACAGAGCCAAAAATGAACCCAGAGGCAGCCAGTTCCCAGGACCTTGTTGCCATGCTGTCCCACCACCAGGAGACTGTCCAACGCCACGGCTTCCCCTGTTCAGAAAGAGGCCTGAATGGCTAGGACATTCTCATCTTCTGCCTGGAGATGCTGACTTCCATAAAGCAGATATCTGATCAACTTACCCCCGGCAACAGTTCCCTTCCCAGCACCTCAGATTCATGTACTCTATGGCAGTTAACCCCCTGGCTGAACCTCGTCTTCCACCTCCCCAACGGTTCTCAGGTGATCCAAGTGCTTGTAAAGGGTTTCACCAAATGTTTTCCTTCGAGCTGCAACCCTCGTTGCTTCCAGCACGGACCGGTCTAAGATCGCATATCATCACCCTGTTGTCGGAAAAGCCCCTGGCCTGGGCTACTGCTGTGTGGATGCCCATAGTTCCTGCTGTGCCAGCTACTCTGCCTGGCCGAGAATTCAAATAAGTGTTTCATGCCCAAGCAGTGGTTCTGACTCAGCCAAACAGCCCTGACTCTCCACCAAGGTCGGCGCAGCGTGACGGATCATGCCATCCAGTTCCGCACGGTGGCAGCAGCGAGTGGCTGGAACAACAGACACTCACGGTGTGCTGGGAAAGGCCTTTCCGACACTATCCAAGATGAACTGGCCACTGGGGACGCATCTCCCAGGCTGAGAGAGACCGCCGGATGAGGGAGCGACGCTGTCTATATTGCGGCAAACCGGGCCATTTCCGTTCCACGGTCCCGGGCTCCAGGAAACGCTCTGTCCCGTACAGACCGGGGAACTGTAACAGGAAACATAACCTCCTCCCATCCGTCCAACTCCCGTCTGCTCATTATTCCAGTCAGCCTTTCCTGGGACAACCACAAGCTTCACCTTCAAGCCTTGGTAGACTCTGGAGCCGCAGGTAACTTCATGATGGTGTCTGGGCGAAGGTGTCATGCTGGTGAATGAGGACCCAAAAGCGACTTGGCAAAACAGAGTATTTAATCCAGAATAAACATTACAAAACAAAAAGCATAATACTACACGTAAAGACGAGAACAGACTGGAGACTTGATCGAGAACTGCAGGTTGCCTCGGGAAGGCACTTGAACCTAGCAGACTCAGACACCTGCTCACCACGCAGCATCTGAGGGAAACACGACACGACAGGGCAAAACATAGACACAGCACGGTGAATTATAAATGAGGATCCGACAGGGCAGGTACGGGAAACAAGGAGAGAAATAGGGACTCTAATCAGGGAAAAGGATCGGGAACAGGTGTGGGAAGACTAAATGATGATTAGGGGAATAGGAACAGCTGGGAGCAGGAACGGAACGATAGAGAGAAGAGAGAGCGAGAGAGTGAGAGAGGGAGGGGAGAGAGAGGGATAGAAAGAGGGAAAGAACCTAATAAGACCAGCAGAGGGAAACGAATAGAATGGGAAGCACAGGGACAAGACATGATAATAAATGACAAAACATGACAGTACCCCCCACTCACCGAGCGCTCCTGGCGCACTCGAGGAGGAATCCTGGCGGCAACGGAGGAAATCATCAATGAGTGAACGGTCCAGCACGTCCCGAGACGGAACCCAACTCCTCTCCTCAGGACCGTAACCCTCCCAATCCACTAAGTATTGGTGACCCCGTCCCCGAGAACGCATGTCCATGATCTTATGTACCTTGTAAATAGGTGCGCTCGACAAGGACGGGAGGGGGAGGGAAGACGAACGGGGTGCGAAGAAAGGGCTTAACACAGGAGACATGGAAGACAGGATGGACGCGACGAAGATGTCGCGGAAGAAGCAGTCGCACAGCGACAGGATTGACGACCTGGGAGACACGGAACGGACCAATGAACCGCGGAGTCAACTTACGAGAAGCTGTCGTAAGAGGAAGGTTGCGAGTGGAAAGCCACACTCTCTGGCCGCAACAATACCTAGGACTCTTAATCCTGCGTTTATTGGCGGCTCACAGTCTGTGCCCTGTAGCGGCAAAGTGCAGACCTCACCCTCCTCCAGGTGCGCTCACAACGTTGGACAAACGCTTGAGCGGAGGGAACGCTGGACTCGGCAAGCTGGGAAGAGAATAGAGGAGGCTGGTAACCCAGACTACTCTGAAACGGAGATAACCCGGTAGCAGACGAAGGAAGCGAGTTGTGAGCGTATTCTGCCCAGGGAGCTGTTCTGCCCAAGACGCAGGGTTTCTGAAAGAAAGGCTGCGTAGTATGCGACCAATCGTCTGATTGGCCCTCTCTGCTTGACCGTTAGACTGGGGATGAAACCCGGAAGAGAGACTGACGGACGCACCAATCAAACGACAGAACTCCTCCAAAACTGTGACGTGAATTGCGGGCCTCTGTCTGAAACGGCGTCTAACGGGAGGCCATGAATTCTGAACACATTCTCGATAATGATTTGTGCCGTCTCCTTAGCGGAAGGAAGTTTAGCGAGGGGAATGAAATGTGCCGCCTTAGAGAACCTATCGACAACCGTAAGAATCACAGTCTTCCCCGCAGACAAAGGCAGACCGGTAATGAAGTCTAGGGCGATGTGAGACCATGGTCGAGAAGGAATGGGGAGCGGTCTGAGACGACCGGCAGGAGGAGAGTTACCCGACTTAGTCTGCGCGCAGTCCGAACAAGCAGCCACGAAACGGCGCGTGTCACGCTCCTGAGTCGGCCACCAAAAGCGCTGGCGAATAGACGCAAGAGTGCCTCGAACACCGGGATGACCAGCTAACTTGGCAGAGTGAGCCCACTGAAGAACAGCCAGACGAGTGGAAACAGGAACGAAAAGGAGGTTACTAGGACAAGCGCGCGCGACGCAGTGTGCGTGAGTGCTTGCTTAACCTGTCTTTCAATTCCCCAGACTGTCAACCCGACAACACGCCCATAAGGAAGAATCCCCTCGGGATCAGTAGAAGCCACAGAAGAACTAAACAGACGGGATAAGGCATCAGGCTTGGTGTTCTTGCTACCCGGACGGTAAGAAATCACAAACTCAAACGAGCGAAAAACAACGCCCAACGAGCTTGACGGGCATTAAGTCGTTTGGCAGAACGGATGTACTCAAGGTTCTTATGGTCTGTCCAAACGACAAAAGGAACGGTCGCCCTCCAACCACTGTCGCCATTCGCCTAGGGCTAAGCGGATGGCGAGCAGTTCACGGTTACCCACATCATAGTTGCGCTCAGATGGCGACAGGCGATGAGAAAATAAGCGCAAGGATGAACCTTATCGTCAGACTGGAAGCGCTGGGATAGAATGGCTCCCACGCCTACCTCTGAAGGCCAACCTCGACAATGAATTGTCTAGTGACGTCAGGAGTAACGAGGATAGGAGCGGACGTAAAACGTTCTTTTAGAAGATCAAAAGCTCCCTGGGCGGAACCGACCACTTAAAACACGTCTTGACAGAAGTAAGAGCTGTGAGAGGGGCAGCAACTTGACCGAAATTACGAATGAAACGCCGATAGAAATTAGCGAAACCTAAAAGCGCTGCAACTCGACACGTGACCTTGGAACGGGCCAATCACTGACAGCTTGGACCTTAGCGGAATCCATCTGAATGCCTTCAGCGGAAATAACGGAACCGAGAAAAGTAACGGAGGAGACATGAAAAGAGCACTTCTCAGCCTTTACGTAGAGACAATTCTCTAAAAGGCGCTGTAGAACACGTCGAACGTGCTGAACATGAATCTCGAGTGACGGTGAAAAATCAGGATATCGTCAAGATAGACAAAAACAAAGATGTTCAGCATGTCTCTCAGAACATCATTAACTAATGCCTGAAAACAGCTGGCGCATTGGCGAGACCAAACGGCAGAACCCGGTACTCAAAATGCCCTAACGGAGTGTTAAACGCCGTTTTCCACTCGTCCCCCTCTCTGATGCGCACGAGATGGTAAGCGTTACGAAGGTCCAACTTAGTAAAGCACCTGGCTCCCTGCAGAATCTCGAAGGCTGATGACATAAGGGGGAAGCGGATAACGATTCTTAACCGTTATGTCATTCAGCCCTCGATAATCCACGCAGGGGCGCAGAGTACCGTCCTTCTTCTTAACAAAAAGAACCCCGCCCGGCCGGAGAGGAAGAAGGCACTATGGTACCGGCGTCAAGAGACACAGATAAATAATCCTCGAGAGCCTTACGTTCGGGAGCCGACAGAGAGTATAGTCTACCCCGAGGAGGAGTGGTCCCCGGAAGGAGATCAATACTACAATCATACGACCGGTGAGGAGGAAGGGAGTTGGCTCGGGACCGACTGAAGACCGTGCGCAGATCATGATATTCCTCCGGCACTCCTGTCAAATCGCCAGGTTCCTCCTGAGAAGTGGGGACAGAAGAAATGGGAGGGATGGCAGACATTAAGCACTTCACATGACAAGATACGTTCCAGGATAGGATAGAATTACAAGACCAATTAATAGAAGGATTATGACATACTAGCCAGGGATGACCCAAAACAACAGGTGTGAAAGGTGAACGAAAAATCAAAAAAGAAATAGTCTCACTGTGGTTACCAGATACTGTGAGAGTTAAAGGTAGTGTCTCAAATCTGATACTGGGAAGATGACTACCATCTAAGGCAAACATGGGCGTAGGCTTGTCTAACTGTCTGAAAGGAATGTTATGTTTCCGAACCCATGCTTCGTCCATGAAACAACCCTCAGCCCCAGAGTCAATCAAGGCACTGCATGTAGCACCCGAACCGGTCCAGCGTAGATGGACCGACATAGTAGTACAAGATCTAGATGAAGAGACCTGAGTAGTAGCGCTCACCAGTAGCCCTCCGCTTACTGATGGGCTCTGGCCTCTTACTGGACATGAATTAACAAAATGTCCATCAAATCCGCAATAGAGGCACAGGCGGTTGGTGATCCTCCGTTCCCTCTCCTTAGTCGAGATGCGAATCCCTCCCAGCTGCATGGGCTCAGTCTCAGAGCCAGAGGAGGGAGATGGTTGCGATGCGGAGCAGGGAAACACCGTTGATGCGAGCTCTCTTCCACGAGCCTGGTGACGAAGATCTACCCGTCGTTCTATGCGGATGGCGAGAGCAATCAAAGAGTCCACACTGGAAGGAACCTCCCGAGAGAGAATCTCATCTTTGACCACTGTGTGGAGTCCCTCCAGAAAACGAGCGAGCAGCGCCGGCTCGTTCCAGTCACTAGAGGCAGCAAGAGTACGAAACTCTATAGAGTAATCCGTTATGGATCGATCACCTTGGCATAGGGAAGCCAGGGCCCTAGAAGCCTCCCCACCAAAACTGAACGGTCAAAAACCCGAATCATCTCCTCTTTAAAGTTCTGGTAATTGTTAGAACAATCAGCCCTTGCCTCCCAGATAGCTGTGCCCCACTCTCGGGCCCGGCCAGTAAGGAGTGAAATGACGTAAGCAACCCGAGCTCTCTCTAGAGTATGTGTTGGGTTGGAGAGAGAACACAATCTCACACTGGGTGAGAAAGGAGCGGCACTCAGTGGGCTGCCCGGAGTAGCAAGGTGGGTTATTAACCCTAGGTTCTGGAGGCTCGGCAGGCCAGGAAGTAACAGGTGGCACGAGACGAAGACTCTGGAACTGTCCAGAGAGGTCGGAAACCTGAGCGGCCAGGCTCTCCACGGCATGGCGAGCAGCAGACAATTCCTGCTCGTGTCTGCCGAGCATGGCTCCTGGATCTCGACGGCAGTGTTACGAGCGTCTGTAGTCGCTGGGTCCATTCCTTGGTCGGATCCTTCTGTCATGCTGGTGAATGAGGACCCAAAAGCGACTTGGCGAAAACAGAGTATTTAATCCAGAATAAACATTACAAAACAAAAAGCATAATACTACACGTAAAGACGAGAACAGACTGGAGACTTGATCGAGAACTGCAGGTTGCCTCGGGAAGGCACTTGAACCTAGCAGACTCAGACACCTGCTCACCACGCAGCATCTGAGGGAAACACGACACGACAGGGCAAAACATAGACACAGCACGGTGAATATAAATGAGGATCCGACAGGGCAGGTACGGGAAACAAGGAGAGAAATAGGGACTCTAATCAGGGAAAAGGATCGGGAACAGGTGTGGGAAGGCTAAATGATGATTAGGGGAAATAGGAACAGCTGGGAGCAGGAACGGAACGATAGAGAGAAGAGAGAGCGAGAGAGTGAGAGAGGGAGGGGAGAGAGAGGGATAGAAAGAGGGAAAGAACCAAACAAGACCAGCAGAGGGAAACGAATAGAATGGGGAGCACAGGGACAAGACATGATAATAAATGACAAAACATGACAGAAGGAGAATGGCGTTCCCTCTGAACCTCTAAGTGACCCCATGAGGGTTACTACATTGGATGGAAGCCCTTTGGGATCTGGACTTGTCACTCATGTCACTACCTCCTTGCGACTTTCAGTTTCACAACACCAGGAATTGATGATCTTTCATTTGATCTCCTGTTCCGAGTTCCCTCTCGTCCTTGGATACCCCTGGCTTCACAGCCATAACCCTCACATCGACTGGTCTGTGGGCACTATCAAGCAGTGGGGTCCTACGTGCCAAGCTACTTGTATTTTCCAGAATTCCCCGAGTTCTACTCCCAAGTCTTTAGAATCCATCGACCTGACCCGAGTTCCCGAGTGTTACCATGACCTCAAACTGGTATTTAGCAAACAGAGGGCCACCATGCTACCACCCCATAGACCTTATGATTGCCCCATCGAACTGTTTCCGGGCACTTGCCCCCCCAGGGGTCGGATCTTTTCCCTATCTCCTATCTCAAGCTAGATGGTCTCTTTTCTTCAACCGATTCCAGTTTATCCTCACCTATCGGCCTGGGTCGAAGAATCTCAAACCGGATGCCCTGTCCCAAGTCTACGCTCCTGCCATTCGAGATGACACGGACATGCCTGTCCTTCCTGCTGCTAAGATCGTGGCTCCGATCTCGTGGCAAGTTGAGGATACCGTGAGACGAGCTCAAGCTATCGAACCGGACCCGAAAGGAGGTCCTGCCAATCGGTTGTTTGTCCCCAAGGCAGTGAGGACTCAGGTCCTTCTGTGGGGGCACTCCTCCCACGCCACCTGTCACCCGGGCGTAGGTCGCACCTTGGAGTTCATCCAGCGTAAGTTCTGGTGGCCTACCATAAGAGAAGACGCTGCCACTTACTGGTCAATGCCTTCCCTGTGTGCTGGGCAAATCTTCTCACCTCCGCCTCAAGGACTCCTTCATCTTTTACCTGTTCCCACAGACCCTGGTCCCATATCTCGTTGGACTTTATTACTGGCCTTCCTCCATCCCATGGCAATACTACTATCCTAGTCATAATCGACAGGTTTTCAAAGGCGGCCAGGTTCGTCCTCTGACTAAGTTACCTTCTGCCAAGGAAACAGCTGAGTTGGTAATTAATCATGTGTTCCGAATTCCATTTATTCCTCAAGATATGGTTTCTGGGACAGAGGTCCCAGTTCACCTCTAGGTTTTGGAAGGCCTTCTGCCAACTCATGGGGGCTTCTGCCAGTCTATCTTCAGGGTACCATCCGGAGTCCAACGGCCAAACAGAGAGGATGAATCAAGAGCTGGAAACCACCCTCCGATGTATGACTCGTAACAACCCGTCCACATGGTCGCCCTTCATTGTTTGGGCCGAATATGCGCACAACACCTTGCGCTCCTCCTCCACTGGTATGTCCCCGCACGAGTGTCAGTTTGGCTATGCCCCTCCATTGTTCCCGGACCAGGAGGCAGAAGTCAGAGTGCCTTCAGCCTTGAAGTTCGCAGACGCTGTCGGCTTATGTGGAGGAAGACCCGTCTTAATCTTATGCGTTGCTCACAGAGGTACCAACAACAAGCCAACAGACATCGCGTCCCGGGCCTACCCTGCGCCCGGCCAGAGAGTCTGGCTCTCCACAAGAGACTTACCACTACGGGTGGAGTCTCGCAAGCTGTCCCAAAAATACATCGATCCCTTTAAGGTTGCCAGGAGAGTTAACCCAGTTTCTTATCGCCTACACTTACCCAGATCCCTTAAGATTAATCCCACGTTTCACATTTCCTTTTTAAAACCTGTTGTTTTTCTCCCTTGTCCCGGCAGACAGACTCCCCTCCACCTCGTGTCATTGGAGGCCAGCCGGCTTATACCGGCCCATCGGATACTGGATTCCGCCTGGTGCAGCGGTCCTGGCAGTATCTGGTGGACTGGGAAGGCTACGGTCCCGAGGAGCGCTCCTGGGTTCCTGCCAAAGACATACTGGACCCTGACCTCATTCGTCAGTTCAGGGCCCTCCACCCAGAGAGAGCTGGTAGGAACGTCAGGAGCCGTTCCCAGGGGGGGATTCTGTCAGGATTTGGCCAGGGTTGTTCCAGTTTTTGGTCACTAGATGCCCCCATTGTGCTTTTTGACCTTTTGTTTTCCCTTGATCCCCATTATTTTTGCACCTGTGCCTCGTTTTCCCTGATTGTATTTAAACCTTAGTTTTCCTCAGTTATTTGCTCTGTGTTTGTATGTTAGCACCCAGCCCTAGTATTCTGTGAACTATTGTTGATCCCGTGGACTCTCTTGTGGAATTCTGTTTTTTTTTTCTTGTTTATTTATTTTTGAGTATCTTTTGAGGCTTTTTATGCTATACCTACCACCTTGTGGATTTACCTTTTTGTCTTGGAGGATTACCTTTGTTCTTGTGGAATTCCTTTTGAGGTTGTGGAGTTACATGTTTTCCTGAAGGACTTCACTTTTTACTTCATTAAATACACCGTCCTCAAGAACTGGTGTGTCTGCCTCATCTTCTGGGTCATGCCGACTAACGTAAACGGGTCCTGACAAATACTAGTGACATAGTTTTGTTGGTCCAGGTATACTCTTTGCCTCCGGATTGAAATAACGCCAGGTATCATCAATGGAGAGCCATGCATAATGAAGTGATGATATTGAACTTTGAGGGCTGTGACTCGTTTGGAGGAAAAGCGATCAACAGATTCATCAGGTGTTTCATTAAAATACACTGAAATAATTAGAAAAGCCAGAGTGGCTTAAATCCTGTAATTTTCTGCAACAAGAGGGGTCTTATTTACAGCATGTGAGTTATGTCCATATACATTGCAAAATTAGAAAATAGCATTGTCAAGTTCAACAGTTACTATGACCCATCTCCCATCCTGTGAAGTGGATGAGTCTAGAATGTCGCCAAAGTGAATAAGTGTCAAAACGTCTCAGCAGAATGGTTTGATCCATGACTGAAATAGGCCATTTCGGTCCCATTGAGATTTCCAGGAATTTAAAATAACTTTCGCCTACACAAAATGAGTTTCCTGAAGAAGGACAACATCTGCGCTTACAATATAAAAATAGGGCTTTCCTTTTTAAGATCTCTCAAAACCGGCTAGCATTCAGACTAACAACATTGCCTGAGTTGAAAATGAACCCAGCATTAAAAAAAAAGAAAGAACACAAACTAGATAACAGAAGTAGTAATGTGAACAAAACAACTGGTCCGATGGAAAACTACGCTCAGCTAGGTAGAGGTGGTTATCAGTCATACAAACATCTTTTGTCCTTTTGTAGTTGGCAAGTGTTCATAAGTTGTAGGGAACTGTACATTTACTCGTGAGAGCTTAAATGTACTCATGGAACTTGTCATGTTTTGTCATTGATTATTGTCTTGTCCCTGTGCTTCCCCTTCTGGTCGTTTTCCACCTGCTGGTCTTATTAGGTTCTTTCCTCTTTCTATCCCTCTCTCTCCTCTCCCTCTCCCCTCTCTCTCTCTTCTCTCTATCGTTCCGTTCCTGCTCCCAGCTGTTCCTCATTCTCCCAATCAATCATTTACTCCTTTCACACCTGTCCCCTATTTTGCCCTCTGATTAGAGTCCCTATTTCTCCCCTGTTTTCCGCTTCTGTCCTTGTCGGATCCTTGTTTGATGTTCGCTGTTCTTGTCCCTGTCTCCCCTGTCATGTTTTTTGCCTTCTTCAGATGCTGCGTGAGCAGGTGTCTGATCTGCTACGGTCTGCGCTGCCCGAGGCAACCTTCAGTCAGTGGTCGATCTTCAGTTGTTCCCTCTACTGAGTGGAGGTTTCAGTATTCCTGTTTTGACTTGGAATAAACTCTGTTTCTGTAAAGTCGCTTTGGGTCCTCATTCACCTGCATAACAGAAGGATCCGACCAAGAATGGACCCAGCGACTCACGGATTCTCGCAACACTGCCGTCGAGATCCAGGGAACTATGCTCGGCAGACACGAGCAGGAATTGTCTGCTGCTCGTCATGCCGTTGAGACCCTGGCCGCTCAGGTCTCCGACCTCTCAGGACAGTTTCAGAGTCTTCTGTCTCGTGCCACCAGCTACTTCCTGGTCTTCCGAGTCTCCGGAACCTAGGGTTAATAACCCACCATGTTACTCTGGGCAGCCCACTGAGTGCCGCTCCTTTCTCACCCAGTGTGATATTGTGTTCTCTCTCCAGCCCAACACATACTCTAGAGAGAGAGCTCGGATCGCCTACGTCATATCACTCCTTACTGGTCGGGCTCGGGAGTGGGGCACAGCTATCTGGGAGGCAAGGGCTGAGTGTACTAACGATTATCAGAACTTTAAAGAGGAGATGATACGGGTTTTTGATCGCTCAGTTTTTGGGAAGGAGGCTTCCAGGGCCCTGGCTTCCCTATGTCAAGGTGATCGATCCATAACGGATTACTCTATAGAGTTTCGCACTCTTGCTGCCTCCAGTGACTGGAACGAGCCGGCGTTGCTCGCTCGTTTTCTGGAGGGACTCCACGCTGAGGTTAAAGATGAGATTCTCTCCGGGAGGTTCCTTCCAGCGTGGACTCTTTGATTGCACTCGCCATCCGCATAGAACGACGGGTAGATCTTCGTCACCGAGCTCGTGGAAGAGAGCTCGCGTTAACGGTGTTCCCCCTCTCCGCATCTCAACCATCTCTCCCACCGGTTCAGAGACTGAGCCCATGCAGCTGGGAGGTATTCGCATCTCGACTAAGGAGAGGGAACGGAGAATCACCAACCGCCTTTGCCTCTATTGCGGTTCTGCTGGACATTTTGTCATTTCATGTCCAGTTAAAGGCCAGAGCTCATCAGTAAGCGGAGGGCTACTGGTGAGCGCTACTACTCAGGTCTCTCCATCAAGATCCTGTACTACCTTGTCGGTCCATCTACGCTGGACCGTTCGGCAGCTTCCTGCAGTGCCTTGATAGACTCTGGGGCTGAGGGTTGTTTTATGGATCGAAGCATGGGCTCGGAAACATGACATTCCTCTCAGACAGTTAGGGAGCCCACGCCCATGTTCGCCTTAGATGGTAGTCTTCTCCCCAGTATCAGATGTGAGACACTACCTTTAACCCTCACAGTATCTGGTAACCACAGTGAGACCATTTCCTTTTGATTTTTCGTTCACCTTTTACACCTGTTGTTTTGGGTCATCCCTGGCTAGTATGTCATAATCCTTCTATTAATTGGTCTAGTAATTCTATCCTATCCTGGAACGTTTCTTGTCATGTGAAGTGTTTAATGTCTGCTATCCCTCCTGTTTCTTCTGTCCCCTCTTCTCAGGAGGAACCTGGTGATTTGACAGGAGTGCCGGAGGAATATCATGATCTGCGCACGGTCTTCAGTCGGTCCAGAGCCAACTCCCTTCCTCCTCACCGGTCGTATGATTGTTGTATTGATCTCCTTCCGGGGACCACTCCCCCTCGGGGTAGACTATACTCTCTGTCGGCTCCCGAACGTAAGGCTCTCGAGGATTATCTGTCTGTTTCTCTCGACGCCGGTACCGTGGTGCCTTCTTCCTCCCCGCCGGAGCGGGGTTTTTGTTAAGAAGAAGGACGGTACTCTGCGCCCTGCGTGGATTATCGAGGGCTGAATGACATAACGGTTAAGAATCGTTATCCGCTTCCCTTATGTCGTCAGCCTTCGAGATTCTGCAGGGAGCCAGGTTCTTTACTAAGTTGGACCTTCGTAACGCTTACCATCTCGTGCGCATCAGAGAGGGGGACGAGTGGAAAAACGGCGTTTAACACTCCGTTAGGGCATTTTGAATACCGGGTTCTGCCGTTTGGTCTCGCTAATGCTCCAGCTGTCTTTCAGGCATTAGTTAATGATGTACTGAGAGACATGCTGAACATCTTTGTTTTCGTTTACCTTGACGATATCCTGATTTTTTCACCGTCACTCGAGATTCATGTTCAGCACGTTCGACGTGTACTCCAGCGCCTTTAGAGAATTGTCTCTACGTGAAGGCTGAGAAGTGCGCCTTTCATGTCTCCTCTGTCACATTTCTCGGTTCTGTTATTTCCGCTGAAGGCATTCAGATGGATCCCGCTAAGGTCCAGGCTGTCAGCGATTGGCCCTGCTCCTAAGTCACGTGTCGAGTTGCAGCGCTTTCTAGGTTTCGCTAATTTCTATCGGCGTTTCATCGTACTTTCGTCAAGTGGCTGCCCTCTCACAGCTCTTACTTCTGTCAAGACGTGCTTTAAGTGGTCCGGTTCCGCCCAGGGAGCTTTTGATCTCCTCAAGAAGCGTTTTACATCCGCTCCTATCCTTGTTACTCCTGACGCACTAAACAATTCATTGTCGAGGTTGACGCTTCAGAGGTGGGCGTGGGAGCCATTCTGTCCCAGCTTCCATTCTGACGATAAGGTCCATCCTTGCGCTTATTTTTCTCATCGCCTGTCGCCATCGGAACGCAACTATGATGTGGGTAATCATGAACTGCTCGCCATCCGCTTAGCCCTAGGCGAATGGCGACAGTGGTTGGAGGGGGCGACCGTCCCTTTTGTCGCTTGGACTGACCATAAGAACCTTGAGTACATCCGTTCTGCCAAACGACTTAATGCACGTCAAGCTCGTTGGGCGTTGTTTTTCGCCTCGTTTCGAGTTCGTGATTTCTTATCGCCCGGGAAATAAGAACACCAAGCCTGATGCCTTATCCCGTCTCTTTAGTTCTTCTGTGGCTTCTACCGACCCCGAGGGGATTCTCCCTGAAGGGCGTGTTGTCGGGTTGACTGTCTGGGGAATTGAGAGACAGGTAAAGCAAGCACTCACTCACACTGTGCGCCGCGCCTTGTCCTAGTAACCTTCTTTTCGCTCCTGTCTCTACTGTCTGGCTGTTCTTCAGTGGGCTCACTCTGCCAAGTTAGCTGGCCACCCCGGTTCGAGGTACGCTTGCTTCTATTCGTCAGCAAAGGCTTTTGTGGCCTACTCAGAGCGTGACACGCCGCCAAGCTTCGTGGCTGCTTTTTGTCTGGACTGCGCGCAGACTAAGTCAGGTAATTCTTCTCCCTGGGCCGGGTCGCCTCAGACCGCTTCCCATTCCTTTCTCACCATGTCTCACATCACCTTAGACTTTATTACCGGTCTGCCTTCGTCATGGGAAGACTGTAATTCTTGTACGGTTGTCGATAGGTTCTCTAAGGCGGCACATTTCTCATTCTCGCTAAGCTTCCGCTAAGAGACGGCACAAATCATCATTGAGAATGTGTTCAATTCATGGCCTCTGCTAGACAGCTGCTTTCAGTATTAGAGCCCTGCAAATTCACTGCCACAGTTTTGGAGGGAGTTCTGTCGCTTACTGTCATATATTGTCATGGTCTTTCCCTGAGCCCAGGAGGCTTCTGTTCGTTTCCCCCTGCTGGTCTTATTAGGTCTTTCCACTGTGCTTTCTATCCCTCTCTCTCCCCCTTATTAGGTTTTCCCTCTCTCCCTCTCTCTCTCTCTCCCCTCCCCTCTCCCCTCTCTCTTCAGTTCCTGCTCCCAGCTGTTTCCTCATTCTCCCAACTACCTCATTTACTCTTTCACACCTGTCCCCTATTTTGCCCTCTGATTAGAGTCCCTATTTCTCCTCTGTTTTCCGCTTCTGTCCTTGTCGGATCCTTGTTTGATGTTCGCTGTTCTTGTCCTCGTTCCGTCCTGTCATGTTTTTGCCTTCTTCAGATGCTGCGTGTGAGCAGGTGTCTAGATCCTTCACGGCCTGCCTTCC